>NW_009629407.1:0-3837 GCF_000690535.1 Cariama cristata
CTCAATAGCTTTGATTAGGTAAAATCCTTAAACAGAATCAGACAGCCCAACTCCCATCCTATTCAAAGTCAGCAAGTTCCACAAATTGATTTTAGCAGAGCATTTTGGGCAACGTATCAGAATATAACCGGCATTAATAAATACTATACCTTATGGTCAATGTTATTGTTTTCCTAGTCGTCAAGTCTCCAATGACTTCAGAGATCTTTCAACGTTATTAATCCATGGATTTGAGGCCCTTCTCATGTCATTATTAATTGGATTTTTGTACTATGGCCATGAGAAAACCGGACTCTCTATTCGTGACACAACAGCACTGTTGTACATGATAGGTGCACTAATCCCATTCACAGTGATTTTGGATGTTATTGCCAAATGTAAGTGTCAGTTTTTTTGTAAATGTTATAAGCACTCAAAATCAGAAAATTCCTAAATCAATTAAAAAAATTATACTTATTAATGCAACCTAGGATGAAACCAACCTGTTTGTTCCTACCCTGTCGTGACACAACAGCACTGTTGTACATGATAGGTGCACTAATCCCATTCACAGTGATTTTGGATGTTATTGCCAAATGTAAGTGTCAGTTTTTTTGTAAATGTTATAAGCACTCAAAATCAGAAAATTCCTAAATCAATTAAAAAAATTATACTTATTAATGCAACCTAGGATGAAACCAACCTGTTTGTTCCTACCCTGCAGGTCATTCAAATCAGAAAATTCCTAAATCAATGAAAAAAAAAGTACTTATTAATGCAACCTAGCATGAAACCAACCTGTTTGTTCCTACCCTGCAGGTCATTCAGAAAGAGCTATGCTTTATCATGACTTGGAAGATGGAATGTATTCTGTTAGCCCATACTTCTTTGCTAAGGTAATTGGTTGTGTTGCCAGGAAATACAAGCAGCTGGCTTTAAGAAAAGAAACACAAACAAACCAAAACCTTGTTGTATAAATGATCACATTCACATCAGACTTTGTTCTTTGTGTCTGCCAGCTAAGGCTATTGTTCTTGTTTCCTTGGCGTTAATGGATTAAACCTCACACTACTTTCAATCTATTGCCATAATTCATGGCTGAGATCCCACCCCAGAAAAGCCAAAGAAGAATCTTTCACTGGATTGTTTGGCCAAAATTTGAGAAATCTCAAACTCAAATTCAAGGGTTTAGACAGTTTTACATACCTGCATATTTCATTTGCTGAAGCATTTTTGAAATTTTGATTACATGTCTTCATCTGTAAAACAAAATATTCATATTAAATGCTAAAGCAAAGGTAGAACAGAAATGACAAAATGCTAACTGTGACATTTTCAGTAGCTGTTTGGGCCTATACTGGTCAGAGACAAACAATTGTATTAAGTGCATAAAGAACCAGAGTTTCTGGAAATAAATTTAGAACTTGTAAAACATTACATTCTCTTTTTCACAAGGGTTTAGAATAATCCCTTCTTTGTGATGTTGCCACTGTTAGATGAGTTCTGCCTGCCGTGGCATCTGTAATTTAGGTTTCCATTTCTGCACAAGATTTTAAATGCTTATTAGTGGTTGCCAGAGACAAATATTCTTTGCATTGTGTCACAAAGATTGCACATTATTCATAGGGAAATCGATGTAATTTGTTACAACCTTAGTATTAGAGGATAGTAGCAACCCTCTTCGGAAGAAATAATCATAATACTCTCTATACGTATCTTTAGATATTTGAGAAAATCTTAAGCATGTTTTTGTTTTACAGTGAGTTAAGTAGTTACTAACTGGACTGCCTTTGGGACAAAGTGGGGAAGTGACTAACAGCCAAATTTGTCTCAGATTTGATCTCATACTAGGTTCAACCAAATTTGGACAAAACATAGAGTTGCCACGAGTCAGTAACAGTATTACTGTTATCAAGCACACCAGCTCTCAGGGAAAGTATCTTAAATTCTTAGAAGCTGCCAAAACTGTAACAAAACAAGACATCTAATCTGTAGCAAGAATCCTCTCAATTTAACAATTAGTTATAGGAATTGTCACAACTGGAGAAAAAATTAGCGAGGATTTCAATTTCTATTGTGGATTGTTTTTGCATGTCACTGACAACACCTAACGGGGGATGATTGCATTCTAAGGGAGTATTTCCTGCAGTTTTTATAAACAGTGTAAGTTCATTAAGGTACATCTCAGGTGGCTTTGTAATTATAATTCAACTTATTCTCTTCTCTTTTTTTTTTTCTGAACAGATTCTGGGGGAGCTCCCAGAACACTGTGCTTTTGTTATAATTTATGGGGTTCCCATCTACTGGCTGGCAAACCTCGTTCCTGAACCAGAACATTTCCTGCTAAAACTGCTGAACTTCTTCTTGGTGTGGCTGGCTGTATATAGTGCCCGCGCGATGGCACTTTGGGTGGCAGCACTGCTGCCAACATTACAACTCTCAGCCTTCTTTGGCAACGTCCTTTTCACTTCATTCTACCTGAGTGGTGGTTTTGTGATAAGCCTGGAAAACCTCTGGACAGGTATGACAAAGCTCCCGCCATCCCTCCAAACTGAAATATTGATGGCTTTCCTCAGCAAGTGGTTGTTGTGAGGCTGGGTGTGCCCTGTACAGGCAAACTCAGCTTTATTCCTACCTTTGCAATTAATCTTCTTGGGTGGTGACGGGGGAGTCAGATCGTTGATTTTACACCAGTTTCTCCATCTGAGAAGGACGTAATGAGAAGTTCGGTCAAAAAAAGCACTAGTGAGAGGCTCAATTCTTACATGGTTGCTAAATTTTTCAGTACAAAAGAATTATATTCAATAGATGAAGACCGAGCTCCAGTGAGACTTAGTTGACAGTGGGAGTTTGATGGGTATGGATATCAGCTCTCTCCTAATTTTCCATCTCCATGTAACAATATAAAGTATATCTGCCATTTTGTCCAATAATAAACTGTTATATGTTTACAGCCTCCAGTTGTCAAGAACTTAGACAAACCTGCTGTGTTTGGCAGCAATACCAACACAGCAGTTTTTGAGGTCTCAGGTTTTGTGTATGAAGTGTATAATTTTTTTCTTTCTGCCTTTTTTTCCCCAGTTCCATTTTGGGTTTCTAAAATCTCTTTTCTCAGATGGAATTTTCAAGGCATGATGCAAATTCAGTTCACTGACGTCACATATGAAATGATTGTTGGAAATTCTACTTTTCAAATACCAGGGAAACTTGTAAGTCACTAATAAAACCTGTTACAAATGTGTGATAACCAATTAGAATGCTATTTATATGCCTGTCATATTTAAGTAGATGTTGTAGGCCTCAGATTTGGCAGGCACTAAATCAATGTGTGGTTGCATTACACTCCGTATATTTTGAATTTGTCCCTACAGACGTCCCTACAGCAGTCACTCCTTTTATGACTTTCTTTTTAGTGGAAGAGAAAAAAAGAAGGGGGGAAAAAAAAAATAAATAAAGGGTAACTATTTTCTACACAAGCCCCAGCTATGTGCTTGCTGAAATTGTTCAGAAGCTGAACTGTTTTCCTCTGAAATACCGCAGCCACTAGACATAGTGTGGCTATCAAACCACTCTGAAAGCTACGTCCAGCTGGAAGCCAAGGGGAAAGGCAGCAGGGCCAGGGAAGCTCACACATAAAGCACGCTTCACAGATCCATCATGAAAATTTTGTGTCTGTTCCTAATTTTGCGTTATCTGTGGTTACAGGTCACTCGGGCCCTGTACCTGGACTCCCACCCTCTCTATGTAAGCTATCTCGTCCTCACTGGTATCATTTGCAGCTTCCTGCTTTTATACTACTTATCGCTGAGGTTCATCAAGCAGAAATCAAACCAAGACTGGTAACAGCAAACCACGCAG
>NW_009629408.1:0-464 GCF_000690535.1 Cariama cristata
TCTCTTCTGTTCATTGCAGAATGGATAGTAGTGGTCCCTGAATGCTATCAGGGCATCTGTAACAACAACCCATGACTGCTGTCAGTGGTTCCAGGAGTTTGTAGTCACTGATAAATATACAATTCCAAAGCCATATTATGTCTATCTCTGATTTTCTTAGGCATGAAAAATGACTATCAGAGGAACCCATAGGCATCAGTCTCTAGATATCAGAAAATTTTGTTCTATTTATTTCTGATCTTTACTGCTTGAGAATTGTGTTTTATGTGGAAATGCTTGGGTTGGTTTGCTGAATTCTGAGCTTGTGACTGAATTTATGACAGTAGTGCTGGTAAAGATGGTATTTAACTTTTAAAACATATTATATGTGATTTAAAATTAATTAGCCCAGACATTTATTAATTTGAGTGAAGATTCAAAATTAAAATTTTTAACAGCATCCTTACAGTCAGCTAGGTCATCGT
>NW_009629409.1:0-2744 GCF_000690535.1 Cariama cristata
CATAGGGAGTGCAGCAAACGGGATATCTAAAGTTTACCAAGCCCAATATTACTCCAGTCATAAGAATTATCTTATCATTTGCCTTATTATTTTGTTTTACTATGAAGCCTGTCCATTCAGATGCTATTTCCTCCTCCTTTCGCTCTCATAGCCGATTACAACCTTACTATAACAGGCCTGACACATTGCACCAGATACCCAGCTGCCAAAACCAGGATTTATGCAGATGTGACAGGATCACAGAATGGTGGGGGTTGGCAGGGACCTCTGGAGATCATCCAGTCCACCCCCCCTGCCAAAGCAGGGTCACCTACAGCAGTTGTATGGGATTGTGTCCAGGCAGGTTTTAGAATATCTCCGGAGAAGGAGACTCCACAACATCTCTGGGCAGCCTGTGCCAGGGCTCTGCCACCCTCACAGTACAGAAGTTCTTCCTCATGTTCAAGGAAAGCTTGAACTTTATGTCATGTTGATTTGACTTCTCAAACTGAGGTTAAAACATGCATGTTACCTTGTTCGGGCAACTTTATTATAAAGTTCTAAAAGGTGTTACCGCTAAATAAGTCACAGCTCTTCAAAGAACCATTTCAAGACAAATAGTCAATGTGCAAAGTACAAAAAGCCACAGTTTATTTCCACAGCAGCAGTGCAGTACAAATTCAGAGCAAGTTTTACCAAACAAAAACTCTTCTGCCAGTCTACAAAGCCACATTCAAGCAGCGCTCCTCCTCCAGTCCTATCTCAGGTCCCTCAAACTCTAACATGAATAAGGTGCCCTGTAAGTCTAAATGCCAAACGGAGTTAAGAGAGAGTCAAATTCACAGACCATAATAAAGAAAAAAAATAAAAATCAAACCTCAACCAGAGCCACAAGTAGAGCTGTGCATTCAGATACCGCTGCAAGAACTCAGTCTTTCACTTCTGTGGTAGAATATGAACACTTTTCTTGACATCTGTGCCAACACTGAACTAAACTTGTAACACCAATTATGCAGCTTCATCTGCTTTACAGATTGAGCAATTAAATATCTAGATTACTGGCTTCACTCACTGCTCACAAAAAAGCGTAGTGGGAGTGATGTCAATCACGTAACAGACACATACCTGAAGTCAGAAGCTACAGTATATCAGGCTGTACATACTCCCTGGCTCCTCTGTTCTGCCCCTGCTTCTTCCCCAGCAACATGCAAGAGGCAGCACATACTTACTGCCTTTAACTCGACATACAGGCTCTCCCAAACCACCAACAGTTGCGACACCAGGGTCAAAATCAAGGGCAACAAATGCAGAGCACAAGCCACACTTGCTTTACAAAACCCAGAGACCTTCATCAATTAAAAAGACACAAGTTCCCAGAGAAGATATGTGAAGATCATACATGATTATGTCATGTGTCATCTTGATTTTTAAAAACTGGGTAGCTCTGATTTACAGGATTGTGTTTTAGCTTTTGGGACACAAAGCTCGGCTGCCACAGGCTGAGCGCAACAGCAAAGTGTCCGTAGCAGCAGGGAGCTGGGATATGTCCTGGTAATCCCAGGGGAGGCAAATGAAGGTAGTAAGTTTGGGATCATCGCATCTGCAGTCAAGTTAAACACATGCATGCCAGTCTGATGTTTTTGTATCTTTTCTAATAGCTTCACTGAATTCTTGAGACATGCAGTTACATGCTTCCTTAAGTATTAATCTATTCCCAAACTGGGATATCAAAAAACCCCAGTATGTTTCCAGATCTGTTTGGTCAGTGTAAACATGCATAAGGTAGAAACAAAGAGAAAACCAAGCGATGAGACCTTGTTATTGCTTTAGCAATGTGTTCTTAGCATAACACACGTATCTGGCAGTAGACTCACTGCCTTCTTTCAGAACCAAGATATGAAATGGACCCAAATTAAGTGTTCAAGTTTACTGGACTAACCAAAGCATGCATCTCATATTCTATCCCTTACCCCTACTTAAGGAAAAACAGAATTGTTCAAACCCAGCTAAAAAGAAATTTAAATAATGGGGTTTTGAGTAATTTCTTTGCCTTTATTTTGCTGTATTTACTCAGAATAATCCCACTGAACTCTGAAATTAGTTTTGACTAGAGATTTTGCAAGAATAGGGTCTCCTTCATTAATAAGGATACCGATTTTCTTCATTATTTAAGTATTCTGCTAGAATCTTCTACCATGAGGAAAAGCATCTTCAGACATCTACAAGCTTCAGATTCCTAAGTATCCAGCAAATTAAATTCTCCCATATTACAAATGGGCATATTTGACAATCAAGAATAATGAAACAAAAGATTAATCATGTAGCACCAGAAATGATTGTGTCACTACAGGGTGATCAGTCATTTTCATTACAGTAACATCTAATGGACAACCATGATTGACATTCTTTTGTATGAACAGAGTAGCAGGAAAAAAAAAATCCATGTTTCCCCCCCTAAATCTCCCTATGATCCACTTACAAAGATATTGGTTCAGAAAAGGGAGTGAATGTCACAGAATGGGGAATTGTCCGCTTCCAAAAATACCACATTAGGAGTGGGATAAAGAAACAGAAGAGAAAGGAGGGATGCCATACACAGAACATAGCAGAGGCAAAAAACACACAAGGAAGCAGACAGAAGTTCAAAGCAATTGGTCTCTGAGAAATCTGGTCAGAGCAAGAAGTAGTTATGGGGTTTTTTTCCTAAGGAAAGATTAATTAACCACATCAGTTTACCAGAAGTAATATTTGCAGATACGCTAACT
>NW_009629410.1:0-46399 GCF_000690535.1 Cariama cristata
CCGATTCTCTCCCCCATCCCACTGGGCAAGGGGAGTAAGCGAGCAGCTGTGTGTTGTTTAGCTGCCTTCCAGGTTAAACTACAACAGTACTAAAGTCACAGATTTTTCTGGGTAATTTCTGTATTATGCTAATGTTGCCAATGTTGGGGAAATGTAAATTTATGAATACAAGTTCATAAATTTAATGCAATACTGAGTAACCTATTGAGCATGTCACCATAAAGTATTGTTGAAAACAGGATTTAAAGAATGGGATGTCAGTAGGAGTGATAGATAGTTTTTGAAGCTGAGGATTTAAAAATCTGTCTTCTGACTAACCAGGGTTTCTCAGTTAACAGGTTACTTCACAGTTGTCCATGACAGAATTTCTTGCACCTACCTAATAATTCTCATTTCTTGAATTCACGTTAAACCCAACAGGAGCTCTGGATGCCTCTTGCCATGCCAAGGAAGCGCTCAGCCTTTCAGGTGCAACTCTGAGCTCAGACTCTTGGATTGTAAATAAGGAGGAACTTGTCAAATCTTTCATTTTAAAGTGTGAGTGTGTTTGTTATTCTCCACTATGCAGCGGATTTAGAATAGCAATCTTTTGAACTGGCAAAAGCTCTTTAGATCACCATCAGTAACAGAGTGTCGGTTTTAACTGCAGGTTCAATGACTTCTGTCAATTTCTGAAACAACTGTTACATTATTTTAAATATTTCTATGTTATTTTAGTTGTTTACTTTTGCATTTGATATAAATGTCTTGAAAATAGACATGCTTTGATTTTTCTAGATAATTTTCTTGTAATAAACTTTTCTGCTGAACATAGATAGAAGAAACGGATTAGTCATGATAGAGGTTACATTTCCGTTTCCTATACTCATCTGCAACAGATACAAACATAATTCTTTGATTTCACCATACCATTTTTTGAGCTTAAAGCCACTATCTATTATCAGTAATCGTAATGGTCTACACCAAAGCCTGAATGATTTGGGAATAATTTTTAGCCAGAATCTGTTGGGTTTTTTTAAGGTACAGTTCCAGCTTTTGCATCTGTACCCATACTTTACTTAATCCATCTGTTTTTCTGCCTGTGCATGTAGGGAAGGCTGAAGTGGGTACAAATATTCCCAAATTCAAAATTCCTTGTAAGAATATGAAAACACAGGTGCATTGTAGCTTTATTTGTTCTTTCCAATAAATATATTTTTGAACATTCTTTAATACTGCTTTTGATGCAATAGTTTTTAATAAAGGCTACAGGAGCTGCGACTCCCTGTATACACTCCCTGTGTGCTATAAAACGTGTATATGAGCCTTCTGCAAAGTTTATGGAGATGTGGCTTTGGATATGAGACACTATTGCTCTGAAATAGCTAGCTGTTGACATTCTTGCATTATTTTACTTTACACAAAAGCATGCACAGCTAGGAGTTAGGGCTTTTATCAGAAGCTGTGGAAGGGATTTTCTACCAGTACATGGCTAATCAAAATATAAAATACAGAATACTGAAAAGGTCACCATGGCAAACAGCTGTATTATATTTCACTGAATATATTAAGCATTTCATTTCTAATGTCTCATTCCAAAGACAAAGATTTTAATGAAACTGGAAAATGGCAGGAAGCTATGGTTTGGGTTTTTTTAATCTGGTTGCGTGTTGCGAAGCAAATAGGCAGTTTTAAAGTCAGATTGCCATTATGCATTGCGATCTTTCAGACCACATGAAGTCTTATTGGAGCTGGCCACAACTTTGCTAAAATAACCAGAGATTTGATTACTTTATTACTATTTTATTCAAGTAAAATAATTAACACCTGCTGCTTACAGTAGTTCCCTCTTTCTTCTTATTTGTTATTTTCAAAATGAAAGACGATATCAGGAACAACATCCCATACACCTAAACAGGTGGTTTGCTGTTCTTCATAGAGTTTATCTGAACTTCAGCAGGGTGATTAGTGATCTGGGATGGAAGAGCTGGATGGAAAACCTGTATGTCTTTTATAGCTTCAGAACTCTGATTTTTGTCATGTTTGCAGTGATAGGCAATGCACTTTCTCAGTTTTATGAGCACATTAAGAAATAACACAGGCTCGATGATTGAAATGAAATGCCTTAAAGGGTATATTTTTTATCTGTGCTGAGATGTCACTTAATACAAAGGATATCTATCAAAATTTCTAATTGGGAACTTACCTTGGCAAAATCACATACCATAGCCTGCCCCAGGATATCAGGACAGTGAGCTAGACCGATGGTCACCCTTCTGCTACTCCTTCCTGAGAGTCCCACAGCCTGTCACCCTTGGGCCCAGACACCTCTTCATTAAATGAACATTAGATGTGTCAAATACCGCAGGACAAGTGAATATCTGGAGCAGAACATGCATGGTAGGTCACAATGTGGAGTGGGGATGGAGCTCCTTACTTAATCTGGTCACATGGTTGGATCCTGTGCTGGGAAGAGCTGTTCTTAAGATGGATGTACACCACTCCCATATGGATGGAGGATCTGGATGTAGGCATTGCCTTGCCCTCGCTGGCTTGCTGTGCCCAAACGTTAGCTTAGAATCACTTATAGGTAGGAATTATGTGGGTAAAGGCTTTTAATGTCAAGTACAATATCAGCATATTGCATGTGGAGTTTAGTTTGTCTTATTTCCTGAGAATCAGTAGAGATGTGATGATGAGATGTCACATTTAAATAAATTTTAAAAAAATCAAAAGAGCAAATATGTTTTGGTTTGTTGCTATATTTGTAGCTTTAGGTTATAGGTTTGTGAATAGAAAGAAATCTGGTGAGGATAAATGTTAAGTCTCTGCTAGTCCATTTAAAAATATAAATCTACAGTACACAGTGTCTTCATAAGATTCAGCTGATGTGGAAGTGGTATATAATATTGTCAGTGTCTGTCAGATGTTTAATTGGATAATTTGTGGGTGAGCAGGGATCTTTTTTGAGTAGTGATTTGACATTTTCTACTGTATGTACCTCTGAGAGCCCCCCCTTCTTTAATTATGGAAGAGACTTGATTTTGTTTTGAGTAGTTCTGATTAAGAGTTCAGTCTATAGTGGCTATAGATTATTCATGAATCAGCCTTTCTGTTTTCATAAAGAGAAAATTGTGCCACCATCTCAAATCTTATGGCAAATATTTCACATTTCCAGTCCTACTGGGACAAATGAAAGAAGCAAATATTTATTTTTCTTGTAAGTTAGAAAGCAGTCATGCTGCTGTGGAAGACAAGGTAATGACATGTGCTCTGTGCTGTTTGTCATGTTCCAAGCTCCAGGGATCCAGGTTCTGCTCGCTGGGCAAAAACATTCAGCAACGGATATGCCTGTAATTGTAAAGAATGAGGGATCATTTCCAAGAAAGCCGAGTGTTTCAGCAAAGTCGGTGTAGGTAGGTGTGCTGGAATGACAAGCAGATAACAGCATGTGTTTTAGCTTGAATATTGCAGACCAGAGGCTTTCAAGATTTGGGGACCGGGGACTCCTGTCCTGAGTTACCTTCAGCAGAAGCTGCTTTCCACTGCCTGCAGAGAGAGCCCAGGGGTATTAGTGTCACCAGGCTGAAGTTAGCTTTTGTGGAAGCCCTCCAAAGTGGCCCAACTAGTTTTGTATACTCAAAATCCTTGGTCCTTTAAAAATAAATAAACCCCAAAGAAGCCATGTTGCAGTTCATTATATGTACAGAAAATTCCTCTTACATTTTTTGTCTGGATATGGGTCTTTTGGGGACTGTAATGGTGTAAGGGCAGTGTTTGGTTTTATTTTTCTGTTGTAAACTCTAGAGTAGTTATTTCTGTACATTGTTATACAGCTAGTTCATCTAACTGACATTTGGAACGGAGAGAAAGCAGGTGTGCTAATGTAGGTAGGATTATACATTAAATATTGAAGACAGGCTAGTGTTCTGAAATTTGCCTCTTTGTGAGATTTGATGAGCCCAAACAGTCCAGCCAAGCTTGATGAGGTTTTCTGTACAGAAGGGCTAGTTACCGTGAAGCTAGTGAAGGACTAAGAGAACAGTCTATTTAGTGTGGGGTGGATATGGGCTTTTGTTAATTGTTCAAAATGTATTTTGTCATGGCTTTCCTGTACAATTGTAAATTTTTCTGACATTCATGATTTTTGGGACTTTTACTGAGAGGCATGCTCTTGGAGTAAAGAGGATGTCTGCTTTCAGGTTTTCCATTTTAAATTATACTTCCTTCCTCCCCCTTACCCCCCTTTCTGGTTGACCCCAATCTCCACCAAAAGACCAGTCTTGAAAATGTGGCCCAAGCCCAACTGTAAGTTAAAAGCTGGAGACCTGATGGGAAAAAAACACAACAATTTAAATACCAAACAAAACAAAAAAAACCCCAACAGAACAGCAAAAACAAACAAAAGACTATCCAAGGTTTCTGGAGATGATACTGTGACAATTTTGTGATTTGGGGAATTTAGATATACTTTATTAAATGTGGCTGAAAATAGTAATTTGAGAAAATTCTTGTTTTGCATCATTTTTAAGATATCCACTTATTTCAGTGCTTTCTCTTCAAGTGAATGGCCTTTTGATGAATTATTGCTCATTTTCTATCTAAGCTGAGGTTTGCTGTGTTGTTCTGCTTTACCATCCCCTGTGTCTGACCAGTTCCCTTGACATTTTTGTAATGAACCTGTTTTCTTTGAATATTTATCCAGAGAATAAGCATACTAAGTTGATACGGTGAGAAATGAGTGTTTGTTTTTCCTGCCCAGCTGTTACGATTTGTATATTTATATATGCAGCTATTGTGCAGTATGTGGCTGTACTTTGTGTTTCTCTTATGCATCTATATATATATGTAGGCTGGCATAATTGTCAAGTGTATCCTTCCATTTTATTTCCTTTCCTAGTCTGTTCTAGATAGGTGGAGTCTGACAGAATTCTTTTTAAAATTAGTGACAATTTAAGACCCAAATTCATATTCTATCATTAACTGTCTTATCCAGGTTCCTTATTTTACTATATTCATTACTGTGTACTAGAATTTGGCAGTTCACATTGCAAAAGAGACAGAATTGAGGAGAAGGGAGAAAAATGTAAATTTATATTGAAATTATTAACCTATTACTTTATAAATGAATGCTTGTAGGAATTTGGACTAAACATATATACATATAGGAAATTAGAAAAATTTAGCACCATAGAGTATTTTGATGCCTTTGGTAGGAGAATTTTCTCAAGTTTCGTGAAAGTTTTAGGTGACATTTTAAAAAAATCCCTTTGACTTTACTGCAAACAAGCAACCCATCACTGCACAAACTTTTATCAATTACATTAAATAGATGTGCTCCTTAAATAGAATTAAATATTCTTTTTCATTATGTCAACAACAAATTCTGTAATTCTCTTTAATTGTAATAGATGGTGTTCAGCTAGTAAGTGAAGATCTGCACCATGGAATATTAGAACAGATGCACTATTGCCTTGATCCTGCCTGCTGCTTTGTGTGGGTTGAGTTAAAGTTGTCTCTGTTCAGAGATTTTGATGTTCACTTAATATATTAATTTGTAGATTTGAGGTCTAAGATTGTTCATCATTTCTGCCATCCTGCAGGCTATTGTTTACTTGCTTTGGTTCTAAAAGTAACCATGCAAGTATAATGAATGCATTGATTAATCATTTCAGTATAAATCATTTATATTCCAAATTAAGTGGCTTGAAATAGAGCTGAGAACAAATTTTTTTTTTTTTTTTAATTCCTCTTGCCAGAACCTGAGCTGTCAGGACTTGTCCATCCTACAAATCCACCAGGTACCTACTTCCTGCAGCCCAGTTCCTAACCAGAGAAGTCAGACATCCCTAATAAAAGCAGTGATAGCATGCAGATACAAAATTTGCATGTTAAGAAAATTTAGTCCTATTATAATGTCTCTGAAGGAGAAGACCTTAGGATAACACAAGAGGAGGATAGAAAGTTTTCTTTCTTTCTTTTTCTTTCCTCCCCCCCCCCCATCTGTCTTTTTTTCCATTCTGGAAGAAGCACACATATAAACCCTGTCAACTCAGGGTGTCAGCAACTTCCAAAACGTCTGAAGGCTCAATAAAAATGTTCCCCTGCAGATTGGATGAGTATTTGGGTGTTCAGTATTACAGTCCAGAGCCAATTAGGTATCTGCTTTCACCTGCAGATAGTCTCTCCAAGTGATCTCTCAAGCCTTTTCAGATTCTCCTGGAACACTCTGCTACTACAACTGATAGTAATGAGCACTTACATAGTGCTTTTTATCAGTAGACCTGTAAGTGCTTTGCAGGGGAAATCAGTAACATGATGTGCACTTTAGCTGGGGAAATGGAGGCACAGAAGAGAAAAGTGGCTATTAAAAGAGCTGGGAGTAAGGCCCAGACTTCTTGACTCCCTGCCCTGGGCCCTTTTGGAACTTTGCCGGGCAAACAGACTCTAAACTAGTACTAGATCCAAACAGTCTTCTCCAATCTCTTACGTGAGCACTCAGTGTGAGGGATATCAGAACTGGGACGTTGTATCGGCTCAAGTCTATTTGGGATTGTTAAGTCTTGATGCATAATAAAGGCAGATGAAACAGTGGCTTCCTTAGAAAACATTATGTCACCCAACAAAATGTTTCTCTACAATAGCAAAGAGCAGGTTTTATTTCTGCTGAAATCTTTGCAACCAAATGGACAAAATTTATCTGTAGCCTGGCAGCTAATATGCATTATCCTCAGGTTCCCTGCTAAACTATTAAAATTAATCAGGTGGCAAACTTTCATTATGCCAGCTCTAATAAACAAGAAATCCAGGCTCCTAGCACTGGAAACATCAGTAAATAGAGCAGTACAATAAAGTGTCTGAGGAAACTCTCCAAAAGCTAGTCAAATCAAACTGCACATATACCAAACTATTTATTTTTGTATTGCATCTCTCATACAGAAGTATCACAAACTGTTATATGCTATATAATATAGTGCAAATGCCACTAGCTTGGGGGTGAGACTTTGCTGTGTACCCCTTTGGCAGTTCCATTAGTGTTGATAGTGGTGTGGGAATCAGCATCTATAGGTAAATTATAAAGAGTTTTGGCTCAGAGAACTTGCTTTTCTTCTTAGATAAAGAAGGCTAGCTGAGGCCATTTTGCCTAGGAATAGACTGTGACTTGACACAAGGTTTGGGAAGAGTCAGGAAAATGCAAGAAAAATTAACCAGGCAGCAAGAAGAAATGCATCCAGGGCATTGTTTAAGAATAATAGTGTTAAGGTATAGTGGTCCCAAGCTCCTCAGGTCAAATGACCTGGAATGAGGATAGAAGAGCTGAAACTGTGGCAGTTGGGAGCTGTTAGGATCAAATAAATTGTGGTATGAGCTACACACAGCATCTTAAGATTAGGTCCCGTATGCATAGACAAAGTAGGCAGCTGCCTTTTGAGGTAACCTGCAAGTAGCTGTGTAGCTGCTGTGCTGCCTGGTGCTCAGACAGGGGAGGTCAGTGAAGTGGGGGGTTTTCTGTCTGAGCCTGGCAATCCTTTTTCCAAAGGTGGTAGACTGAGAAGCAATGCATTTGTTTCTGGCATGCCTGTGAGGAAACTCATCTGTGTATGTGTGAGGCAGCCAATATCCACATGGTGGATTCAGGCAGCCCTGGCACCATCGCCAAATCCGAAACAAGAGATCTGCAACACAGTGCTGGAGAGATTTGCTCCCTAAATTGGGATTAGGCTCAACAGCTGCAAAGTCTTTGTGGTTGGCACGTGGGGAATATCAACTTGCTGCAGATGAGGGCTCTCACCTGGCAAATTAGTTTCCACTTTTAAATTGATCCACCCTGAAAACTGCCTGACTCTGGCTGTTGCACAGATCCCAGCACTACAAGTGGGTAGATACTGCTTTGCTGCTGGTTGTGCAGACTCTTTTAGAAATAATACAGAAACAGCTTTATTGTTTATCTAATGACTGTTGTGTTAGTAGGATGCATTTTCTCTGTTTCTGTCAGCATATGCATGTTTATTTGATTATGGTCCCCCTGTCACATGAGTGTTGATGGAAGGTGGCAATTACCCCCTTGTCACCCCTTGTTTTGAATCTGCCCAGGGTAAGTGCTCTTCCCAGAACTCTGTGCAATCTGTTCCTAGGAGCAGCAAATGTTTACCAAGCAATGCAGGACCTTCTCCAAAACAAGCTGTGAATTTAATAAAATCACTTACAAAGAGTAAGAAATATGTATTACTTTGTGCATGGGACTGGTAGCCAGGGCTTTCAGAAATGTAGTCTAATAAGAATTTTCTCTCTGATTTTGGGAAAGTCTCCCTATTCCCCGCCCCTTCTTTTTTCTTTTTTTTAAGTAAATAAAAGTCTAAAGGTACACTCTAGTGTTAGGATTAGCAGCTCAATGTAGTGCTGTGCACCTCAGTGGGCAAATAATCAAGATCTACTCCCTTTCTGCAACTGCATGCTAACTAAGGCAAATAATGGAGGTCATAAATTAAACAGAGAGTGCCAAGCCAGAATTCCTTTACCTAGTCCCATTACTGCTTGCTATTTTAAAGTCTAAGCATGATGGACATTTCCATGTTCATAAGGTTTGTATCAGGGGTTGATACTCTGTCACATTCCCAGATCCTTCTTGCTTGTTATACATACAGGTGAGAAGGGAACCTTTGGGTTTAATGCAAGACTGCCCATAGCATTTTCCCATTGCATTCCAAATATGACTGTTTCACAATTCAATTATCTTACAATGTTTCTTGAATCTATTACATGAGAGATAAAAGTAGAGGGATTATGATATGGACTTTTTATGGCCTATTCAATAGCTCATGGAGGGAGTTGGTTTGGGGTTTTTATTTGGGGGGGGCGGGTTGCTTGGTGGGGTTTTTTTTTTAGTTGCAAAGGAGACTCTGACAGATGGGATGAAGAATGAGCAAGTCATAAAGTGACAAATTAGGTGATTAGGATATTTTAGTTTGGTTTTGGTTTGGACATTAAATAAATTGAGTGGCTCATATTAAAAGAGGACTGATTGTTGGTTAGCAAACTGTACGTGGTAGAAAAGACCGCGCTTCATTGTGCACAATCTACTGAGAATATCAACAGCATAGGCTGACCATCAGCTTGTACGAGTGGCTTGGGAGGGACTTCATGTGTGTGTGGGGAAACCCATAACTCCCTGGTCATTTTGCACCTGAGCCTCTTGTCAGAAAGTTTTGTAAACTTGCCTTGTGGGGCAGACAGAGGAAGAAATACCCCATAAAAAATTATGAGCCCCAGAGAACATTCTCTTCAGGTGTGATAAAACAGGATCCAAAGAGTCATGAGTGGCTTCAGGGAGAGGGAAAGTATTTGAGCTTCCTCTTGAACTGAAATGGTAAGATTTTAGCCGACACTGGAGAGCTTGTATCCACAAGCATATTGCAGTCTGCTCTGTATAAAGAGGGAGGGATTTGGGGTTTTTTGACTACATCGGTTTTTCAGTTGCTGCAATGAAAAAAAAATAGTGGAGAAATATGATGTACATGGGATTCACTATTAAGCTGTTCTGGCACTGCAACTTCAGACATCAATTTAATCAGGCCAACCAGAATGAATATGCTGGTCAGAAATGAAATAATATATGGCTTCAGAGAAGGAGATCTGGGCAGATTGGAAGCTGAATGGTTTTCTGGAAACACCTTTTTTTTTTTAAAAAAAAAAAAAAACAACTTATTTTTTCTGATCGAGGAGGTGCTATAACCATCAAAGAGCCACCTTGACAAGCAGGCTCTCCCTTAGATCAAACCATATGAACTTGGTCATCCATTGTAAGGAAATATTCATTTTGTTGGCTGCCAATTAGCAAGTCTTGAGTTAATAAGTCTCTGTCTTCTGTGCTAGTGTCAGTTCTGCTGCATCGAGTCCTGAGCAGAACTTCAGTCTAGGCAATGAAGTAAAATTTGCCTGCAGAAGAAGCACATGATACCTGAGAACTGAATGAATACAGACACACATTCAACCTGGGGCAACAGTCTTGTCAAATCTCATAACTTAAGCAACTTCAGGTCTATGTGAGAGACTGGGAGAAAAAACTGGTGGAGAAGGAAGCAAGGCAGATGGTTCAGCTTTAAATTAGTTGTGCCTCACTAGTACGACGTCATGTTAAGTACCAGCTCTGAGGTGCAGGATTACACTACAGTTTCTCCAGCTCTTTGACTGCTGCATAGCTGCAGACTGGGAAGATTGTTTTCTGTTTGAATACTGGACTGTGACTTGGGAGAAATAAATTTGATTCACAGCTTTACCACGGGCTTCCTGCGTGAGTAGGCAGCTTTGCGTGTGGCTGATATACTCTGTGCCTCAGCTGTGAGGGGCAAATTAAAATTTACGCTGCTCAGCTGGAAGAGTTGTGGTGTCTTGAAATACAAGTTTACTATTAATTTCTCCTCTTTGTATTGAAATCACAATGACCAACCCAGAAGTACTATGTTTATTATGGTAGTATCAAAGCTGCCAACCAAGAATGAGGCCCCAATATACTGGGAACAACACAAAGGGAGAATAAAACTCTCTGTTCCCCATGGTATTAATTGTTTTAAGGGCTTGTCTAAAGCAGAAAATCATTGCAGTATCAGATAGGGTGTGAATAAGCCCACCTAAACCAGTATAGCTTCATGGGACTCCTCTGATGCCAGATTAAAACCAACTTCTTTTTACTTGTATTTTTGTTTGCTTTCAACAACTGCACTCTTTTGTAGGATTGCTGTCAATGAAATATTTTAGTCTGGCATGATTTACCTCTGTAAACCCAAGTGCACAGAGTATTCTCTTCATGTCCTAAATTTCAGTGTCTGTGCTGCTGTTTTCTGGTTTTATGTATATATATATATAATGTGCTTTATATCCTTCTAGAACTGGCTGTATTTTACCAATGAACAAAATGATTCCATAAAACACGCTCTGTGAAGAACTTGAGATACTTTTGAATGACACATCCTCTATAAACATATGGCCAGTTGTTATAGCAGGCTTTTGTGATACATGAGAGAACAACAAGGTGAATCTCTCCGTCGTACTGGAAGACGAGGATGGAATGAAGGGAATGGCAGGAGGTAGGTGGTAGTGAAATGACACCCAGGGAAGAGAGGGGAAGGATGTATCCTCTAGTGATGTAGAACCAGCTTCATTAAAGAGTTACTCCAGTTAAAGATCTGGCCCATAAGCTATTTCTCATGCCATGGTTGATGTAGAAGCTATTTGCTGAACCCGTTCTACAAATCTTCACCTTTATGATCAGTGGTTCGAGCTCCATCTATATTTTAATATACTTATGATATGATTAAAAACATGAATTTAATTAATAGGGAGAAATTACATTCTTACTTTGTGAGTATAAGGACATTATGTCTGACCTAGTTCTGCATATATTAGGAAAGAAATAGGTAGGGAGGAGGACAATGCAGTAGCTGATTTTTAATATACTGTGAACTGCTTATAGGGTGAGAACCATTCGTTCCAGTGATTATTTTCTCATCGTTTATATATTCAGTTGCATCTGCTTCTACACACAATTCACAAACTGACCTTAATTATGTCTAAGCCTATAACTATAAGGGGTATATTTTAAAAAGCAAACCGATCTGACTTAAATCAGTACCTTAAATAGCAACATTTTAATTAACTTAGAAATACTTTCTCTTATTTATTGTGATTTATTTTTCCTCTCTTACCTATCTCTTAAAAGCAGAAGCTTATAGGTTCTCTATGGAATTCTGTTACTGTAGTGAAGTTTTTCATTGAAATTTGAACAGACAAAGCCTTGAGGGTATTGAAAAGTTTTCTGCCAAAAATTTAGTATTTCCAAGAATTAATGGAAACACTTATTCCAGCGATCTGCTATATGCTAGTCACTGTGTTTTTAATGCCTCAACAACTTGATTCAAATTCTCAAGTCTCTGTAGACTTGTGTTCAAGATATTGCTGCAATGCTGGTTTAATTTCTTGGAGCAAAGATATCCAAATAAACCATATGCACAATTAGGGAGTTTTATTTCTGTCTCTGAGATACAGCTAAAGGACACAATCCTGAGGGAAGGGAAATTCTCAGTTTCCAATGACTTATGTTGCTTCCAGGTAGAAAAGGCACAGGGACATCTGACATTAAGACAGCAAAAGAGAGAATGATTCAGGAGGTTGGAATATAAATAATTCTCAAATTCCATCAAGTAGTTGACTCGAGTTATTTAATAAAGCACCGGGAAAGACTTGGGTTTATGACTGTCACGTGGGAGGAGATGAGAAGAAGAACGTGGTATCTGTGTGATTCCACTGGGACTATTCTTGGAATTTCATTAATGGAACATTAATGAGCAGAAGACATATTACAATGGCTGATCTGTGTCGCTGGAACCTGCGTATCGGTAGTTAACGACGGACCTGATCTTACTCCTGTGGCAGTCAGTGGCACTGTAATCATCAATTATTTCTTACACTTCTCATATATAAAATAGCTCTGTTTGTAGTTCATATAAGAATTGAGGGCTTATGAAATGTCCTGGGCTGACAGACCTAGAGACTGAAATTTTGTTTATTCATGGAGTAGGCTGAGTTTAACTGAGAATACTTCTGGCACTTCATCTGAATGCTGTTGTGGTTGGACCCTCTCTACGGGTGAAAACATAGCTCACCAACAATTTCCTTTCACCTACTGTGTCCCCCAGAAGTGCTAAGACAGACATCATCTAGCTACTGAGTGTTGTTGTTTTTCCTGGGCTACAAACAAGGGCAGATATAAACAACTGTCTAAATTTCATTTATGACTAAATATGTTCTACTTGTCAGCAAGGAAAGTGCATTACTTTTGTACATATTTGGTCCTGTTTGGAGGAATTTCCTCTGCAAGGCCAAGTCTGACTGCATGAGAAGTTGAATTTTAAAGATCCAGGTTTGCAGACCACTGAAGAGCCCTCAAATGCTAATGAGTTTCAGTCATGATCAGCCAAGGGCACATTGGAAACAACAACCTCTGGGTGAAAGGTTCAATATCCTCTTACCAAACCTCTGAGGCCTCCAGTCATGTTGATGGATTTCTTTTCACGTTGCTTAGATATTAACTCTGTATACTAGAGAAGAAAAACCTAAGCCATAGTCTGAGAGGCAAGAAAAGTATTTTAAAAAAACAGGGAAATATTAATAATTTTTATTAGTATTTCTAAATAATAATTGTACTTCTATAAAGCTGTAAAAGAGGCCATCTACAA
Source organism: Cariama cristata (assembly GCF_000690535.1). Lineage (NCBI taxonomy): Eukaryota > Metazoa > Chordata > Aves > Cariamiformes > Cariamidae > Cariama > Cariama cristata. The sequence goes on from NW_009629410.1 coordinate 13,212, forward strand.
AATGTTAAAAATTATAAACATTTTAAATTGAGATTATATCCTTGGGAAAATCAACAGGAATTTAATATTATTTATTTAACTTGTACTTTTTCATATGAGGATATTGGTTCAAAGAAAATTTTAAGCTAGATGCAGTATGCCTCAGTCCAAAAAATCATTCATCCTCTGCTAATTTGCCCTATGACATAGAGCACAAAGTATGAAAAATTTTTAACGAGATTAAAATCATATTTAGGAATTAATTAATCTGGGGCTTTATGAGCTGCAAAAAATGCAATTAAAGCTCTAACATCCACTTGGAAACAAGGAAATGTAATTGCATTAAGAGACAGAATTTGGTAAGCATCAATTTATACATAAGGATCAATGTAAACCTCCTCTTGAAATTTCACTGCTGATCACAGGATGTTGATCGGTGGTACTTCAAGGAGCTGGGAGGGATTTCTTTCTATATAATGCCATTGCATAGAAAGAGTGGAGCACTTTTGTGGGTTAATATCAGGTATTGCCAGTTCTAATTGGATCACATGCCTGTACTTGCTAGAAGGAGAGAGGCTGATCCAAAGGAATGCATATTTTTTCTGTAATATTCAGATAGCAGTGTATTTAAAATGGGATGTGTTGTTCAGCACCTTGCAGTATAAATTCCTTATTTTTATGAAAATTTTGAGGTATTACGTGAACAATATATAGAAATAAGCCACCTTCTCCTACAGTCCTCAAAATGTACTGAATAAATGGTGATATCTCTTTCTAGAATTCAAGCCTAAAAAGAATAAGATCCTACTACCACTCTCAGGTAATGGAGTTATTTTTTCAACGTCAGTGATAAGGCCTAGTATTTCTGGCATGCTGACAGACCATAATAAAGGTCATAACACTTGCTGTTTCCAAACTCCTAGTGACTTGAATGGGAGTTTCAAGTGCACAGTATTGAGCCTAAGAATTATGGCTTGAGAGAAGTGTGTCTGCTAATAGTAATTTCTGATAAACTCCAGGTGAAAAACAACCCTAACACTTCTGAGGGAAGGGAGAAGAGAGAGAGAGTGGAAGCTGTGTGCAATTTCTTCATTTCTGCTAATAATATTAATCCTTCCACTGTGTGTTTTATCTGTGGAGTTCTGATAATAAAGATGCAAGTACCATAGAATCATTTTAGGCACAGGGAAATGAGTTTATTAATACAAGTCCTTTGATAGAAACAGGAACTTGTTCTCCAGCTTCTAAACTCTTGCATAGCCCCGAGACAAAGCCTGGGAAGTCATTGCTTCCTGTGCTAATTTCTATATAATCAAACTAAAACATTTTGTGACAATATGAACTTTTTTTGAAAATGTGCTTGTATTGATTTTGTTCAGCTTAGCAAGGCAAACTGTTTTCCATTTTATATTTTTTATGTATATACACACATACATATATATGCATATATATAAAAATTGCTATTTTTCAGACTTTTTTTTAGTAAGCCATATTTTGTTCCAAGTTAATTAAGCCAATAAATAATTCATTATAAATATGGTAATCCTGTAAGATGTACTTAAGGCAGGACCAGGGTGACAGAGGGGCTAATATTTTATGCAATTAAATTATACTTATCAAAAGTCCTTTGGATTCACAGCCTTTATGGATGATAGTGACTTAAAGATCTACATGAGTTGATTCCTATACAAATGAGGGTGGGTATAAATGCTATTATGTAGCTGACTTAATCACATGTAGCTTGTTTTGTACTGTAAAACATTACTTTCAAAGTTTGCTGTCAACGGTTGCCCAGATTCCAATTGTTTGTCACTGAATGTCATTTATTGCAGAAAACTGATTATTTTCTCAAAACGTTGATAGGAAATATAACAGACCTGTGAGTAAAGCTGCTAAAATATTCCCATTTTTCATCTGCGTCTGTCACAGAGCCAGTGAGCAACTCTAATGTCTCCTCCCTCCCTCCTTCACTGTGTCAGTCTCCACATTAGACCCAAGACCCTGGACACAGGGGAAACAGTGAGGTTTGGCTAAATTTGGGGATGGGAAACCAGGGAATGAAAGGGGAATAATCATTTTTTTTAAACTGTGAGAGAGGCTTTGTCTTAGCTCTCTGAGAGTTCACCAGCAGAGACATGGCAGGGTGAAGAGCAGTAAAAGGACAACCCATGGTTTCAAGCCATATATATCCACTGGACATAGTGAAAAAAATAGATGGGAAATCTGTTGTGGTCATAGCTGGCACTCTGCAGACCCTGAGAAAGGTTCTGGGTTTCTCTATTTAGAGTTTGTTAAAGGCTATGGTGCGCACACAGCATTTACTTTCTCTTTCAACGTGAATAGTTAGCTAACTAAACTACTGTTGAGTGGGTGCAGGATTGAAAACACTTGCATTTACACAAATAACCGAAAGATTAGTGCCCAGAGAGAGAAAAAATCAGCTCACACTCATCATCAGAAGTCAGCTAGGTAGGACTTTCAGATGGTAAATTTGTACATCTGCTGCTGTTGAATTTGATGGTAGTGAGGAATTTAAAACCAATCTCTTTTCTCTTGCATGCAGTGTAATGGCAACTTTTTTCTGTGAACAGAAGAGTTCCTGGAAAAAAGATAATAAATTTAGTAATTTTCTTTTTTTGTGGCATTATTATACATGTTTTATGATGACTGTACAATGTTTGCCTACCTAGTTCTTCCTCCGTCTTTGAGTGATTAATCTTTTTTATCCCTGGTTGTAAATTGGTTTGTTTCTTTGGGCTCTTATTTTGTCAAAGGGATATTTTGACATACTGCTGAGCTGAGTGAGATTATCCCAATTACATTTTACTGATAATATTTGGTGTCTGATGCCTTCCATGTGAGTATCTGCATGGAATGAAATGCTGCCTTTCATTTCTGTGTGATCTTGATTTACTCATAGGCAATTTGCACACAAATTATGATCTCCAAACAAGAGGTTAATTATGAAAATCAGTGACTAAGGGACCCTTGATCACCAAGGGATTTAACACCTTAATCACTAAGAATAGGAATAGTCACTGCTGGTGTGGGACTCTAACAACCTGTACTCATTTCCCTACTCATCCTGCATTTATGGATGGCCTGTGGGAAGTCCCTCAAATTCTGTGCTTCAGAAGGCACATTTCTATAAGGAAAATTGACATCTTTGGGGTGGGTGAACCTTCCTTGTCTTCTTGGATAATGCTTATTTTGTAGAGGATTCATGAAAATAAACACGATCGTAGTCTGACAGCAAAGGTGCTAGAGATGTACAGAAATGTTTTTCCTGGTTAAGTTTGGATGCTCCTGGGAGTGATCCAGGTCATCTGCTAGGATTCACCACTCCTGTAGACAGACCTGTATTGCCAGGTCCCAACAAGAGAATATGCCTTTCCAGAATTAGACAGCTAATTCATAGGAGCCCTAGGATAGGGAGGATGTTGAAGACTAATTCATTGCATCTCTGTTAGCTTTTTCTAACTAAGAGTACAATTAAAAATGTGATATTATTTTTAGAAAGTTATTGTTAACTGTTCTTTTCAGCAATCACATTTTCCACTGTCATATTGTTGTGACATCTCCTATCTGGGTATGGCGGTTGAATGAATTAAGTGCTGTTGTTCAGCTTGATTACAAGGAAACTGAAATATGCCCCTCATGGGTATTATCTGTCACGTTGCTAAACATAAAACCAACATAAAGCTCTGCTTGTTTCTGTAAAAGCCTTGCACACCACGCTCTGAATCCACTTCTGTGAGGTATTGAATGTCTCCTACTCCTGCCAGAGTCCTCTTGGTCCAACACCTCTTGGTGCTACATTGCTGTCCTGTGACAGGAATTTTGCTGTGTTTCAGACTTCTGAGATTATTAAGGTCCTTCGCACGAAGTCTCCTCAAATTCTCTAATCCAGCCATCTCCAAAACTAGAAATGACTTTTTTGTGCTTCATCTGAGGAGGAATGCAGAAACTGTAATTCATAGACTCTTTACAACTATAGGCACATGTTCCTCTCAGTTGTAAACCATGACAAATTCATAATCCAGTTGCTAGAGCAGAACAAAACTCCTATTATAATCAGTAATTCCATTTATGCCCCCAAAGTCAGAGTCCTCACATTTGTGAAGCACTTGGAAGTAAAAATAGAGATGAAAATATTGTAGTAAGTCTTTCCTGTACCATGTCTCTTCAAAACTTTTGTGATATTATTTCCCTTCTGTCCTCCTTGTGTCGTCTTTAACATGGCCTGTATGCTCATGCCTTCCGTGCATTGTTTATTTAATACCTGTCCTCATTTCACTTTTACAACTGAAGTGCCTATTTTAGGCTTCTCAGAATCTTTTCTCCAAGTGGTTTGAGCCATGTTATTTTGCATGCCCTACTTTGAAAACATGTGATTCGAGAATGACTCAGGGTCTTGAAGAGTTAGAACATGGAAGAATAATAGTCTCTTAAACTTAACAAGAAAATTGGCTGCTATCAACTACAAGAGCAGCTTTTGTTTTTCAGCTTGTACAGAACACACGTGCAAGCATCAGCTAGCCTTGTACGTTAAAAGAAAAATTGTACCTTCTGTATGTTTAGCTATTTGTTTGACAACCTCCAACATCTATTTTATAAAAGATCTTTATGTTAAAGAGCACATACGACTAAAACAACAGGTAATTTTGAATATACTTTTATTTCCTCTTCCATATCTTTCCTCTCCTTCCCCAATTAATAAAGTCATGATTTCACATAGTCCCCCAATCAGGCACTCACAATAACATGGGCATTGTCTGGTTTTCAGGGTAGCACTGAGACCTGAACTGCAAGTGACTTTTATGTAAGTGTTGACTAAATTAGTTGACCCAGACTGCCCTGAAGAACACTTCTGAGGTGCTCAGAAAATATGACAGTGTATGTGACATACATAATAAAGAGAGATTTTTGTCTCCTAAATGCTAGGATTCCAGGAAATGAAAATTTCACTGTGACCTGATTAGAAGCCTACTTTTTTCTTTAAAGAAGTTGCAATTCAAACAAGCTTTGAAATGAATAAAGAATTTCATACGTTGAATTTTCTGTATGAACTGCTTTCATTTTTCACTGTGTATGATTAATAATAGCTGGACAGAGACCAGCTGTGCAGTCATATTCAGGGACTAATGGCTAGTTTGCAACCTAATTTTTAGCAAAGAGCACTAAGGTATTGCTTTGTTTGTAAATCAGCCCCAGAAGGCTGCTATACTGAGTGAAGTCACTCTCTCTCATCTCATACCTCTGCTTTCCATCTGAAAAAGGAGGGAGTAGCAATAACAAGATGTTGCTTCCTCTGCGTGCACATGTGCGCGTGTAGGTGTCTGTCTTCTGCCTTCTGCCTGTTGGTCAGAGGATGGAGCAAGGAGCTTCAAGCTGTTTCTGAGCACTTCACAAGGTGTTTATCTTTAAAATGTCCCCTGGAGGTAGACTGATGTTTTTGTTCCTACTTCCCACACAGGGTGGTCTAAGTAGTGTAGGGCTCTGAAGTGGTACTTAGCTGGAGTACTGAAGGCACTGTAACCACAATGATTCAGCCCTCCTTCAGAGGAGCAGGGCATGCAAACCTAGACAGACCTATGCAGTAGTACTGGTGGTGCTTCTCAGGTGTCTCCCATGGCACTGCGCTATGCTGCTTGCTTTGCCCCAAATCACACTGTATGTCTGTGCCGGTGTGTGAAATTCAGCTGCCTCCCCAGCTCCCCAGTCAGAACATGGATATCGGAGCATCCTCCCAGCTCTCCTGCCCATTGCTGTCATGCAGCCTGGGAACACTTCTGTGGAGCTTGTTTCTTTGTCCCTGCAAGAAGACAGGTCTCAGTTCCTCTGCTTCTATCAAAAAAATTCTTCATGCAGTAGCAGTTATGTTGTTGACTTTATGAGTTAGGTTTCATTCTAGTTTGAGTATCTGCATACTGAAGTAGGAAACTAATGGCAGTATCTTTTGAATAGGTGACTTAGAATATTGGTGTTAGTTATTCCAAGGAATAGCTCTTGGCTCCTTTTGAAAACTTGTCATGCATTTAATTCATAATGACCTATAATTTTAGAGCAGACTAGTCCTTTTACATGGTTAACGACAACTTAAAAGACCTTTCAGAAACAGCTATGTTCTCACTCTGTAAATCAGAGTCTTCTAAAGTGGCTTAAGTTGGACCTCTATATAATTTCAAAAATATTTTCAAAAAGCTAGATGATTATCCTCAGAAGTTTAGGAGTGTTTCTACAGATGTGCTCTTTTGAGCTTACTTAGAGAATACTGTAAAGAGATAGCTATCAAGCTGAAAAAGAAACTAAGTAAAGAAACATATTACAGATATTGGCTAACTTCAAAAAGCATAGCAAAAAGGTGAAATAAAGCACAAAGTGTTTTCTAATACACAGCATAGTTTCTTTAGCCAGTTACGGTTGTTTACTTTATAAAAGATGTCCTTGGTGCAAAGAAAGTAATGGATTGAGTTACATATTTTTAGCCTGTACCCTGTGCTTTAGTAGTTTTAAGAGAAACTATTCAGGAAGAAAGAGATGATGAGAAAACTCTTAAGCCAAAAACGAATCTGGTGCATTAGGATAACTTAGCATGCCTTGAGGCACGCTTTTTGCCACAAGAGTAGGTAATCAAGATATTCTGCTATGCAAAGTGCTTTGTTTTAAAAAAGAAAAGAACAAGAAAAAATTTAGTCTAGGGAGACCATTAAACTTCTGCTTGACATATGAAGGTTTCAAGGCAAGTGATAGGCAAAATTTATGGAATTAATATTCTTGCTTTCATGCTACACTCTATGTCCTGTGACCAAAAAATTGGAGTACATTTTACACACCATTATGCAGCAACATAAGAACAGGGTCTACAACATTTTTTTGGAAAGCTTGTCTATCCACTCTTTGCATTTTTTGTTCCTTTTATGAACTGCTCTGGGACATAAAAATACACCATATTCCCTTTATAGTTGTATAAATACTGAAGGTTAAATTGTACAAATGATCTATGTCTAAACACTTGATATCAAATCTACACAGCTTGTTGAGGAAGATGCTTTAAAGAACCAAATAAACCCCTCGGTGTGCATGTGTACTGATATAGATATAGTCTGGTTTTATATGCTGTGTATGTACAGGACCAGCCAGCCAGCAGATACTGCTGTGTCCAACTAGTGTGCGTATATTGACTTAAGGAGGACACAAGGTTTAAAGCAGCAAAGCAGAAGCGCAATGCATGAATGGCTATGTGTCATTTAAAAAAATACACTGAGCCTATGCTATCCTTACTTCAATAAGAAATTTCTACTTTATGTAGTAAGGAACTAGTTTTGCCAAATGACAAGGAATCAAGATCCACAGAAATTTGACTTTCTCATCAATGCACTTTGTTCACAATTTGAAAACTTGTTTTTAGAAAACATCTTTCATTATGTGGTGGGAGAGAAAACTCATATTGTAACCATTGTGAAGAGTGTAGAGTAATAGCAAAATAAAATGCAGTGGATTTCCATTCTGTTCAAGAAAGAAGTCCAAAGATCTACTGTTATCTGAGTTATAAAATTGTTCCTTGAAACTTTCACTCCGTGGGAAATGACATGGGGAATATGCTCTTCAACAGTTCTTCTTGGTGTTTTTTCTTAAAAACTTGGCATTGGATTTAAATGACAATTTCTCTTCAGTGCATAAATGTGTAATAATTTGATTAGTTATCTTGTATTGATATATTTTCATATGTAAAATCCTTTTGATATGTCCTTCTAGGAATTATAATATGTATATTTACATTATGGAAGACATAAGCTGCTGCAGGACAGCTTTTTGTCTGCTTGAATATTACTATTTTTTTAAAAACAATTGCACATGCAAGCATTAAAAGAACTAAATTGCCCTCATTACAGTGGGCCTATGGTTAACAATTTTAATTTATAAGATTAACAATTTCAATGGATTTAATAAATCGTGAGTAAAACAGAACTGATTTCAGTTGTTTTACAAAGTAATTTGTATGCTTTTTTTAAAACAAGAAATTTTTTCATAATACTAATAACCAATCAGACAGAATCTGACCTTAAAATTATTTGCTTTACTTGTTTATGTATTATTGCTAACCTATGACTTGCAGTACACCAGCAGATGAAATCTACCTAATGCAATCATTTATATGTACTTTATAAAATTACATTTTAATTTTTAATCAGTTCTTTTTATCAGATCAGGAGCAAAACAGAGTCTAAAATGTGTAGCTTGTGGAAACTTGAAGCAGTAAAGTTCCCAGCTCCAGCAGCAGCTCCTGGAGGGATTCTGTTTGATCTCATTAGGAACTAGGTTAAGGGTGTGTATGTGCATTCAGAGCTCTTGGAAATCTTGTGATGCTCAAAATCCAAATAGTACTGCAAGTAATTAGCAAATAAATCTATTCCCTTCTCAGGTAAAATATGTGGTGTCCATATCCTGTAATTCAGGATTTGGCCTATCATTTAATCTTTTAAACCAGAACAAAATTGCCTTAATTGTAAGCAGCAGGTTGCTGCAGGAACTGTAAACTTCAGTATTTTTTGCACTTCAGTGCTGTTGATTCAGTTTGTCTGTATAAATGAGCCCAAGAATTCAGATTGGAATAGTCAAAAATAAGCACAAATGTATTTCAGTATCTGATAACATCAAGCAGCAAAGGGTTTTCAAGTCTTGGTTCAAAAGGGGCCCGTATGGCTCTTGGATTCAGCCTATGTCTTCTCTTCATAAGTTACAACAACACAGTTGTTGGATTGTCCTACTGCCGTTTGGAAAAAAAAAAAAAAAAATTGAAAAAAAAATTGATTTTACCTGATTTTGAAAACAGAGATGAAGATAAAGGCAGGTATTGAAGTAATTCACTGCTCTAGGTGAAGTTTCCGAGGGAATTACCTTCTCCTTTCCTCCTTCTAACAATGCAGAGTCAGACACATTATTCTGTTTCATATGTGAGTTTAGCATGACACAAAATCCAACCTAAAAACCACAACACATCTATGATTTATTTAGCTGAGATCAAAGACATACAGCTGCAAAGAATCTAATTAAAATTTGATGATGCAGCAGGCAGGCTACATCTATTATTTAATTTGGAGGTTGTGATCTTACACAAAATTAGCTTCCAGATTTCACTTATGCTCTTGGGCTGCAAATATACTTGTACTCAGTCATTTTGATATAAAGTTGAATCACCAAAATTTCACAACACATCCTTAGATGTCCTATGTGGAATTTGTTGTCAGGAAAGGAGCTAATAAATTCCAGCTTTGGACCAGCTCAGATATGTTTCTGACCACGTGGTTGCTTAGCACTAGCACAGTTCAGCTTGTTTCGCTTGAAGGACCAAGATTAGTGTATTTTGAAAACATGATTGATTACTGAGGCATGTTCAGGGTGGACATAGGCACAGCTTTTGACCTTCTCAAACTACTTAATGAGTTCCTGAAATAAGCTTTAGAAAATTAAAAAAAAAAAAAAAAAAAAAGAGAAGGATATTAGCTCTTTGAATAATTCTAGCTGTTTGTTTCATGAAACAGAACATCACAGAACTAAACAGTCTAATTAATATACTTTTTTTGTTTCCTTTTTCTTGTTTAAAGTAAGAGAAATCATGTCCTTTCTGTAATCTCATTGATAGAAGATCGGGTAAGAGATTACTAAAATAATTAATTTAAAAATTGTTACAAATCAACCAGGTTATGCAAACACTCCCTTATAAAAGTAAGAGTGCCTTAAGTTGATGGTTTTGGCTGATCTTGTACCTAAGTAACAGCTCTGGAGATCGAACATCCTTTTGCCAATAGCTATGATTTACACACGTGGGTACAGTGTGTTCATCTAAGCAAGACTTGTCTTATACAGTAGCAAGCCCAGCCAAGTTATCTAATTTAGATGTGTGATGCTGAAGCTAAGGTGGAATCTGGCCCAAAAAGCCTAACTGTGACGCACGGGCAGCCACCTCTATATGGAATGGGGCCATCCATGCTCCCTGTAGCCTTGCACTCCAAGTCAAGCATGTGCTAATTGTTTTCCCTCTCTTTTACCATGCTTTTTGCCCATCTTCAGAATTATTATAGTTTTCGTGTCAACAATGGAATTTTACCTGAAGTTATAGACTGGCAATTTTAGTTCTGGTTATCTGTTCCACTGGTGATTTAAATGAAGTTCTTTTATAATATAAAGAAGAAGCACTCACATGGCTAGGCACTGCCTTTAGCTTAGAAACGGCCATCATTAGCTGCAAGAAGGGTAGCTGCTGCTGCTTAGTGGAAATTGATGTCTGACTACAGGAGTATTCCTGGTCCACTCATTTGTGCAGCTGCATGGGAACGGTAAGATGCTGCTATAGAAACCAGCTCTGCGTCTTTCAGGCTGTGAGAACAGAAAAAATCTTGCCTGTCCTATTTTAAACTGCAGACTTTTACTTATTCTTCTGCAGCCAGGGTAGTGATGGTGATGACTACGGAGAAAGAGTAGCAGGACTCTTGGCTCTGAGGTTTAGGGAGGAAAAAGAACATAGGCTGAGAAATATTGATCCCACTTTCTTTAATGCCTTTACTGTTTGGTCTGGGAATTTGTTGTAAAATACAGAAGATGTACACTGCCAGAACCCACCGGGTTTACTTGAGATTTGGTACCTTCACTAAGTGCATCAAGGGAGTCTGCAGAGAATGTCTGTCCTTAATTATGTTCTGAGATACTCCTCCATGTATCTAATCTCTTTTATGACCACTGAATGTGTTTGCACTTCTCTTTTTCAAAGGTACCCAGTGGTCTAATTCTGGCTTTCTTCAACTAAAAGAAACCAAAATCAAACCCAGATGTTAAGTGATTGTTTGTTTGTTTGTTGTTTGTTTTCTTTTAATAAATAAGGTAGAAAGAAAGCTCTTTATGCTGTTGTTTTATTTTATTTCACTACAGAGGATTTACCCAGAATGTATCACAGACAGATTAAAAGAAGGTTAATTAATTATATCAATAACAACCTTCAAATTTCAGATTCACCTGCTTTGGTATAAGTTTGGATTTGGATATGCTTGGAAGGTCATCAAGTTCTCAGTGATAAATGTGTCAAATTAGAGTAGAAGCCAGAAATATACTAAGCATGGAACTATGAAGACTGTGGTTTTGAGGAGGATTTTGCTAATTGGCAGACTGACTATCTCTAAGTGAGTCTGCTACTGGTGAAATATCATGCAAATGATTGAAATGAGAGATTTTAATAATGCAGAGTGGGCCTAAGATGATACATATTTTTGATTACCGTTCTGTCTGTTTGGGTTTTTTAATATTAAGCTTAATCAAAGAAAAAACAAGTTTCAGTTAATGAAAGGAAGAAAAAATGTGATCCAAATCTTTAGGGAGATATAACATTTAATTGGATTTCAAGTACTGTAGCTACATTCTCAATAATGTTCCATTTTCTTTTCAGGATTACAGTTGTTTAGTTCCATTAGCCTTAATGTACAGGGTCAGCTTTTAAATTATACTGCATTAGTCTACTGGTTTCTTTTGCCTCATTCTTTCTCTTTTTCCTATATGACTTCTCTTATAGCAATGACCTGCCTTGGCAGAGGTCACTTGTCATAGCCACGAGAGAGAGCTGCTGCTGGAACTGACAGTCCTCTACCTAATGATTCCCGTCTTCCTTCTGAGCCTCCAGGGTGTCACTAAGAAGTTACAGCTCTGTCTGTGACTCTCAAAACAACAAACTGAAGCTACTATTTGCTTGTTAAAATCAGTGTTTACCAATAAACTGAGTCTTCCAACTGCAAAAAAAATGTGAAGAACTTCAGTTGGCAGCACTCACTGTAACTTCTGAACACAACTCAACAGGTCCTTAGGGTTTATTTTAAATTCCAGGTTAACAAAAGAAATTATTAAGTGTGATGCTGGGATAAATTTATATTCTAAGGGAAGCATTTTCAGTGTTGGGAAGGAGAGGTTCTTAAGCAGGGCAACTTATTAGGTTGTTAGGTTGTTATTAGCATAGGATGAATCTCCTTTCTTTCTCATTGACTGAAATTTCAGCATGCCACTATTGTTACTGTTAGTGTCTAGAAAAGCAAATGTTAATGTGAATTTAGCTTAAAAACAGTTGCTAAATGTAGGTGGAATTGGGTGAACAAAATTTAAGTGCCTATTATGGCTTCCCACATAATGGGATTTGTTAAAAGCATTGACTTCTTTGAAGCTTGTTGGCATTTGATTTTGATGGGTTCAGATAGACAAATACCAAGTACTTTGCTGAATCCAATTTTTGACATGTGTTTAAAATCTGGTGTGTTCATGGGGTTTGAATTGTGAATACTTCTCCCTTACGAAAATAAGCCCTTTTTGCAGTGAAAAACTAGAGTAAAAGATTAGAATGATGTTGGCCATTACATTTATATTTCTTCATTAATTGCAAAACAATGTGATAACATACATAGCAGTTTTTTCACTCAATTCTACCCTTAAATTTTCACATCTTTAAAAAAAAGAAAAGCATTCCACCAGTATGACGAAGAGTAAACACAGGTAGCAATGAGAAATTGATACAAAAGCACTATGGAAGTGCCAGTCTCTAGAGACAACATTTAGTTTACCATAAGTTTTAAAAATGTGTCAGCGTTGTTTCTCTTTCAAAGAAACATACAACGCTTCAGTGAACCTGACATCTTTTGGAGCTGACCCTATTAATTATTTTTGACTTACTGTGTACTATACATCCACAGGGATTCACAGAGGATCAAGTACACTATTGTCAAGGGCTTTTATTTCTCTTTTAAATTTACTTGTGTGTGTTAGAGAGTTTACATGTAAAACTGTCTATTAGTGGATGCTATGTGATAGATAGGTTTAGAGATATAAATGTGTCTATCTTGAGGGAAAAACATGCATAGCAAATGCACTGTAAATTTTGTATCTATACTGCTCAAAAATTTAGACAGCATATAGACTACTATGCACAATATTTAATTTTCCTGCAGATCTTAGAAGAATGACTTCTAAGGACAAGTTCTTCCAGTAGAAGCAGTCTGGGATACATTCTTCAACAGAGAGGACCAAATTCTGTTCTCAATTATGCAAATATCAAATTTGAATTCCTACACTAAATCTGGAAGACTTGCTCTGCATTAACATTGTTGTGACTGAGAGCAGATTCTGTCCCTGCGATACTGTTTGTTCTTTGGAGACCACTGACATTGAGAAGGTGATAAAGGGAATGGCACGTTAGTTACAAGACAAAAAGAAGGGTACTAACAGTTGGGACGAGTAATGGGTTGAGGAGAAGCTGACATAGGTGCTGAGAAAATTAATCCTTTTTTTGATTATTTTTCAGTCATTCAAGGGACAAAAGATGTGAACGACAGGAAGAAAAAGAGAGGAAGAAGGCAAAACAATAAAAATCTGCCTTTGTGCAATGAAAACTCATTTCCCCATCACCCACACATGCACAGGTCTTAAGTACAGAATGTATTCTTTCATGTAGTTAAAAAAAAACTAATGAAAATACAGAGAACAAAGTAAGGGGCTTTTGTTTTTTGTTTATTGGCTTTTTTTTGTTGTGGTTGTTTTGGTTTTGTTGGGGTTTTTTTAGGGTAAACTCATAACTTGTCAATAATTTTGCTTTTGTCAGAAATTCAGCTGAGGTCTAAGGTTCCATGATAAAGACAGCTGGTACCCGGGATGTTTCTGACTTTCAAGCCTAGCCAGACAAATCTGTCCAGGTTTGGTGTGAGACAAGCCACACCTGCATAGGAGCATTTGGTATAGAAGGTGACAAAAAATTTATTGAAAATTCAGGAATCACAGTGAATTGCCTTATCATTGTCAGATAGTGTTGATTTCTGTTGCAAGACTGAATTTAAAAGAGAATAAGGGGGCACCATTACCCTGATTGATCCAATACTTAGCACTCTAACATGCTTTTTTTTCCCCAGATTTTAGAATTCAATTGACAAGTCATGATATAGCTGTATGACTATTCTCAGTTGCCAAAAATGTGGAGTATAAATGGGAATGTCAGTATAAATGTGCTGGAACAAGACTGACTCCTATAGGAATATAGTCTTGCAATATACGCTACAATTTTACAGTCTGCTCTCTATGGATCGTCTCTAATAAGAATTTTCCTATTTGAATGATTCTAGTATTGGATCACTATCTTCTAATTGTTCTTTTATTCTCTGAAAAGTATCATTTCCACCTCCAAACATTATGCAATTCGGCATTTATAAGCAACTGACTGCTATAAGCAAAAGTGCTACGTTTGCTAATGGTTACCTGTAGGGTTATTTGACTGTGCCAGAATTTCACTCCATACTTAAACCAGCAGAGATCAATGATAATGGAGTGTAACTGGAAGGAAAATACAGATTTTTAATGGCATTTTATAACTAACTGGAGAAAACATAGAAATGGCATTGAAGTAAATGTATTGTTCTTGCAGCTAATGATATGATTCCCTTTGCATGCCATACTGCAGGAGAGGAGATGACGGTACAAGGTGATACTACAGAAGACATACTAAGCTGTGCTGCTTTCAGAGAGACAGTGGATTAACTGGAGTATAGCTGAGTAAATTATAATCCCCCTGTTTTACATGTGTATACTTTTTAATGAGCTCTCCAGAGAAGCACAGCATTATGCTAGTCAGTCTTGTTAACACCTGCAAACTGTTGAGTTAAACAGTTTTTAACCAAGATAAAGCTGATGTTGGCTTGAGCATGGAACAGGGAAGGGTTGCAGACAAACCAATGGCCAAATCTGAGTTGTGTTTCATTGCCTCTATTCTCTTGCCTATCTTTTTTGCCAAGCTTCTAAGTAGAGGAGATTTCACCAAAAAATTTTCATCTAAAAATTATGGTAAAATAGATTAGAGAACAGAGACTTCTGAAGAGGTGCATTTGAAATGTTTAAATTAGTTGATGGATCTTGTCTGAATCCATATGAATCTATACTACAGCCACTCAGAAGAAATTAGCATGGTGGATATTATTATCAATCAGAAAGCTTCCCACCTAAAAAGACATCTCAGCTAGATTATAAATTCCTTTTAAACTTTCATATACTTGAGGCTTTTTCTCTGGCACTTGTCATAAATGTTGATTCTTTTTAAACCAAGAAAGAAATATCAGCAATATGTTGTCATTAATACTATGTGAATCATTGTTTTGTTTTCAGTTCAGTACCTTTTTTTAAATGAAATTAGTTTGGCAGAACAACAATTATTTGTATTTTTTTCTTTGCATTTTCCTGTTGGAATACAACGGCCCCTCCCCTTAGTTCACATCAAATGTTTAGTTTCAAAATATGATATTTTTGTTTGGGATTTCTTTAATGCTTTAATTAGGTGCATTTTACAATTTGCATAAAGAAAGCATTTTTTTTAAACTGTAGTGTTTAAAATGTTTTAATGAATGCTTCAGCTGAAAGAGTTTGAAGAAAAATCAGATACTTTCTGAGATTCTGAAATATGCATTTTTCAACTGAAGGCACAGACTGAATGAACAGTGTGTCAGACCCTGATTCTTCAAAGACTTGTGCGTGTGATGTTTCACTTTAGATACAGCCCTGCTTTCTACTAATGGGATTTTTGTAGGCTCAGCATTCATTTCAGGAGTGGGTCTAATTGCAACAAAACACATAAAACATTTAGCATCATGTTGTTTGTGGATTAACAGAAGTCAATGATTCTGTCTTCATCCCAGCTTCGTAAAGGACAGGTGTCTTCCATGGCTAGAAAGAGGTGACAGGAAGGACTTGTAGCCTTATACTCTGTGGAAAGGGGCAAACCAGACCAACCTAAAACTCAACCTAACTCTGCCTTCCTCCCTCAGCATGACTGCTCGGGGATGGACTGTGTCTTCTTCAAGCAGGACCTGCTGGCCTCTGGTGATTTCCATCACTTGACAGACCTATGGTTGGACATCCTTGCTTCCTTCCACCAGGCTCTGCCCCTGTAGTTTCTGCAATAATGAAGTAAGTTCTCAATACATCTGCTAAGCCCAGTGCCTTGAGTGCAGAAGACTTAAAAGGTATAAGCAAAGGCATTTTTTAAAGGGAGAAAAAGCTACCTTGTTTCATTCTGTTGCAGATTTCTCACTTTAACTCAGATAAATGTCACACAATTAATAATCACAAGTAATGAATATGATGGCTCAATTACTTGATTTCATTGATTTTGACTACTTAATTTAATTTGCCTGCTCCATAGTATTCGATAAGAAAATGCAAGCTGAGCTACAAGGAGGTAGCAGTACTGTAGAGTTGTACTAAAATCATCAGAGGCTGCATCTGTTCTTTACTCACTGACAGGGTGATTTTTCTTGCTGTCAACAGTTGCAAAAGTGTTTAATTTTATTGATTCTTTATTCTTCCATTTTTATTATTTATACCATTTATGAGAATCTCCAATGAGTTTACTTCTTATAAGGCAATACCATGTCACCTGTTTTCTCGATGAATTTATTCATTGTGATACAGATAAAAACACCTCCACCTCCACGTTAAAAATTAATATGTAGGTTTTTCTTGATAGCGTTTCCACTGGCATATTGCTGTGCATCAGTTTTTGGTAGAAACGTCACCAAGTCAGATAAAGGTTGATAGAAAACATACAGACTCACCTCCCGCCTCCTCAAATTCAAGCCAGATGAACTCTGCTTAAGTCAGGAAGTTATAGGCAAAATATTGTTGGCCTTTTGTATAAATGGCTATTATCTGAGGTCAGTTTTATTGCAGTATAGGATACCAGAGCCTTACTACATGCAGTGTTAATACACTGAATGAGTTAGGACATTTAACAAGTGATCCTGTCTCCCTGTGGTTAACCGGTTTGTGCATCTGAGAGTGTGGTAAAGCATACCAGATTAAATATCAGCAAAAGTTAGCATCCTTTACCTTAAGTGGGTTAAGAGCATGTTATCAGTTAGAAGGACCTGGCTGACTGGTAACTCGTTACACTGTGTTAACCTGCTCATTTGTTTGAGCCTTAACTTCCATCTCTTTTCCCTTGTTTCATTAACAAGATGAAAGCAGTTTTGAATCGCTGTCAAAGTCCATTTGAGCAGTACTTCCCACAGAAGATTCTTAGATCCGTTGAAGCAAAAAAAGAATTGTTAACTATAAGCCAGTCTTTTGTGGGAATTGTTAACTAATTAGCTCATTCTTTAATTTGCACAAATAAACTAATAGAAGAACTTAATTTTAGGAATTCTAGGTGAAATGTGGATTTCAATATAAACAGTCTTTTAATAAGTTGTGGACAGACAGTGGAACCCCACTGAAAAAAACCCTCTACATTTTCATGTTGAATCAGCCTTCATCTGTTTGAAACTCTAAGCTATAAATAATCTAATTTCTAGAGGAAAAAGAGAATTCTTTGAACAGTTTTATCTTACAAAATCTGCTTAGAAACATCACTTAATAAGAGTCAAAAAATTCTAAACTTACAGTAATGGAAGGAGAGAATTGGGAGAAAGTATAGAAATATCTTGTCTATGTCATTGTTGAGTAAATTCTCAAAGTTCGGCTGTTGAATTCAGGAGACTTCAAATTACCCTGTAATTATTTACAATTTTCATTATGCCTTTTATGGAAAATCTGTTTTTATGTTGAGTATATTTCCTTCCCATACTTTCTTTTCCACTGGATACACACATTAAAGGTTAGCAGCTACAGCTTCAAGAGAATATTTTAGTTCAGAACTTTTGCAAAAAATATTAAAAGCACCTAAGTAATCACAACTCATTTCTGGTCAACATTCATCTAATTCAGTCCTTATTGTCCCACACAATTCTGCTGACTTTGTTATTTTAAAATCTTTGAGGCATAGAATTAATCTTAAAAATTGAGTAAAAATATTTTTTTTATTTTTATTTGTAGATTTAGAAAGTGGCGAATCTCTTATACATGGAAATATGCCAATCTCCAGATTAAACCCTGCAAATTCTGGTCAGAATTCTTGACTCCCTTTCCTTTGCGTTATTTTATCACCTTGGACAGTACACGGCAAGTTCTTGCACCTCTGTGGAGACCATTCTTGGTTTATGAAAAACAGATGTGAGACAGATGCAATCTATACATGTGGACCATTGTCCTCACGTACAGAAGCCCAGAAATCAAGCAAATGCACGACCATCTATGTATACAGAGGCTTTTGGAGGAACAGTTGCCCTCAGCACTAGGGAAAACTTGAAAATGTTTACAACTTCAGAGTGTACCTGGGACTTAAAGGCAGCCTAAAAATGCATTTTCATTACTCCTGAAAAAGGAGAATCATTTCAATGAATATGTAAGATGCAAACACCATGACATCTGCAAGCAGAAGCTATGCTAGTTTCTCAAATTAGTTTAGACTTCACATACTCCGCCCCCACCTTCTGTTTAACAAATGTATGCATAGATGATAGAAAAAAATAAAGCCTACAGGAAAAAAAAAAAGAAACCATGGGAATGATCTAATTCTCCTGTCACTCAAGTAGTTATAAAACAAGCCAAGCGTACACTGAAGGTGAATCTTAATGACTAAGGAGGCAGACAGATGGTCTGACTTTTCTTTAGGTGGTTCATCATACTTTATTATTTGCTGAAAATTGTCTTTGATAAATGGGTACAATGTTAAAAAGATATTCAGGCAACATATGGGTCACCCTTTGATTATGGTCAAGCAAAGTACATTTGATAGATTTCTGCCACTTTATGATTGGCTGGAAATACAGGGTGGGTTTTGGGGGTTTGGGGTTTTTTTTTTGGTTTGATCAGAGGTTATCAGTATTAAACTCCATGTTTGTTTCCTGAACTTAAAAGCAAAGTGTCATTTCGTAGAAACCATAATTTGTATTGAAGTCTCATGTTCACTCCATATTTATGACATTTTCTTACTAACATAATTGCCCATACCTCGGGATCACTACTGTAGGCATTTTGTTACCTTAAGGGAAGTTCACTGTGTTCTGGATCTTTCAGGAAATGCTTTTGTGTCTCAGAGTACTCAGCCAGCCACATTCATGTTTTCTGGGAGCAAGAACTTTTTTTGCTGTGTTGAGTAATGATTAGGAAAAATACATGCATAACCAACTAACCGAAGGAAACTGAAAATTAGCTGGCTAGACACCAGCTGCTAATACTGATCTGGCAAAGGCTTTTCTTTGCTCTACAGACAGAAATACAATAGTGTCTCAGGAAGAGAAGACAGCTTGTCCCATGAAATCTTTCCCTTCCTGCTCTCAACCTCACCTGCCAGGGATGTAACACGGGGCCGAGGTCTAGCTGCAGGTTTGGAAAGGCAGTCATTCCATTGCACCTTGTTTCTTCTCTACACAATTTGATGGGTGGAAAGGTTAACAGTGACCCACTTGGCAGAAGTTTCCTTTTCTGCAGTATGACACAAGTCCCCGTGTTATCTATATGGAAATCAGGCTTCCAGCATACCAGTACTTACAAGAGTAAGTTTTACATGTTTTATGAGTACCAAAATGTAGGAGCAACAATTTGCAGGGACAATTTTTATTTATGCAGAGGGAAACCAAGTCAGCTTTTTAACAAACTCCTATCACCACATCATTATGTCTACTCTCTACTTGACTTGAAATAAAAGGAAAAAAAACCCCAACTCTGTTGACCCCAATTTTGCAGTGTCACAATGCTGTATGTCCTCATCAGTTGCATGTTATTTACCAAAAATATTAAAATATTGCTGCTTCATAGTGTATAACTTGTATTAGACTTCTCATTAATGTGTAATATTGAATCAGCATACTGTACCTTGAATTCTTCTATCAATTCACCTGTGTAATTAACCACTGTCTCATGGGTATAGATATTGCATTTCAGAGAAGTTGAACTCCTGCAAGCTGGACAGTTAGATAGTTCTGGCCAATTTAATTATGCAAATGGGAATTCAGTTTCTCAGGAATATATTATCAGTATTACTTCAAAGACTTGCATAGAATTCTCTCCTATCATCTTTTTATGGGCTCTTTTTCTTTGTTGCACAAGTGAAAATGAAATATTACAACACGTTGAGAAAATTTGGTGAGAAAATAAATGAGCTAGATACATTTGCAAATGCCTCCTGTTCCAGTTAGAGACTGGTAAGCTAGTAGTAAGGAGATAGAAATTTTGTTCTTTCTTCCTCTCCTGTCTTGCAGCTATGCCTTTATGAAAAAATTCTATGTAATTTAAATGAAAATAGCATTAAAAGCATTTTAAATCACATCAAAGAATTTAATGGAATATCTAGGCTGTAGCATTCTAATATATATTAAAAAAAACTATTGTAAAAGGAAATTTTCTCATAAAAACCTTTCATTTTGTAGAAATTATTTCTTTACAATTTTAAAGGATTCTATGTAAAGCTGTAAGGGTAACAGCTAAAATATTTTATGCCCTTCAAAAGTTTGCATTGTGAAATTAGCCTAGGAATGAAGAATGGCATTTTGCACTCTATTTGGAAACTTGAAAGTTGTATCCTAATGCACGTACAGTTCTAGGCACATGAAAGACACTCTCTTTCGATATTAAAGTAAGTCTAATCGAGAACCTCAGCGCACTGGTGGAGTCTCTCTAATGTAATGTAATTAAATAAATAGGGGTATTGAGACAATTTTTTTACAAATTATTTTAACATTTTGACGAACTGTTCTTCTCTTTCAGCACTTTTCCAAGCTATTGGTCTTTTCTTGCGTTCACTAGGAGGAGACTTGACAGTAGCACTTGAGTACAAGACTGCCTGCTTGATGTGTTGAGGCTGAAGAAACCTTTCTACCCACTGTCTTTTTCTCTGCATTAGTATTAGAGAGATGCACTCATCTGCGTAAACGTCTTCTCAAGGTAGACTTATCTCTGGGACTGGTTTTTAATTTTTAGACTTTTATTTAATTAGAGCATAATTTCTTTTTGAAAGTGAATTCTTTGAAGTAATTTCTAATCTCTCATAGAAGTGGACATATTTATAACTTCAGGTCTCATTCCCAAGGAGTGATGGTAACTATAATTGTAACTGCAGGTCAGACCTTATAACATATCCCAATAGCTTTGAGTGTTAAAAAGTCATAAAATAGCTTCACATTTCCATTTTTATAGTATGAGCAAATCTTCCTACAATGCAGGACAGCTTGTAGGCAATCAACCTGTCTCATGATCTCAGTCAAGAAGTGGACTTCTGAAAGTTTTTAAAGGGCAGGACCACAATGTTAACTCAGGGCAAAACAAGTTTTTTGCTGTCGTGAAATCTAATGAAACTGTCCTGTCATTGAGACTGAGCTGACTGAAGGCCTCTCTCTTTTGTGAGCTGTTCTGACGGTAACCCACATTTGGTTAACAAGGTTCTGCATTGCAGTCAATCATTAACAGTAATATTAATTTCCCTTGATTTTAGTGATGCAAAAATAAATTATCTTTAAAAATTGTTTAAGCTCCCTCTTTAGTTGAGGAAGAAAAATTCACACCTCCAGAGCATGAATCATCTCACCTAGAAGAACACCGATGCTAGTGCTGTCTGTTAATTCCACAGAGAAACTAGGTGAATAATGTGAAGTAGGATGCTGTAGTACATATAGTGAAGGAAGTCATTCCTAAATGAATAGATCTCTGTGCTTTGGATAAGGCTACAGATAAGCTACTAAAGATCAATACCATGTTAGCTCTCTACAAGAATGGTTCTCAGCCCATATTTGCCTTGATGTATTGGCATTTTATTGTGGTTTGGAACCAATAGAAATGAAGAAATACGAGGTAAGTTTCTGGCATTAGATATTTACAAAATTAGAGTGAGTAAGAGAGAAGTCATTTAACATGTGATTTGCATCAAGATTAAGATTTGTTCCTTAAATTGACTTGTTTAATTCTTACTTATTTTATTGCTTTAGCTCAAGTACATATAGATGCAACTAGATGCAATGGTTAGTCAGAGACCTACTTGGTCTATGTCTCTAATATGACAAGCAAGTCTGTTTTGTCCATGTGACAGCCTCTTTTCCAGTTATTTTTTATGAATAATAATTTCACAATTTCCAACCATCAGATTAGTGACTAAGCCACTGGCTTCTGGGTCATTTTTCCTCTCTGCCACTGACTGCCTCTTTAATCTTGCATTCCTTTGTCTCTTTTGTCTACAGATCACGAGACTTTTCAGCACAATGAATCATCTGGAATACTTAAGCACTTGTTGGCTTTTAATCAATCATCCCATTTTTATTTATTAGTCTGTTTTCCATTGACACGGTAGAGCATAAGGTCTTCCCCAATGAGCTTCTAATGAAACCAGTGCGAACTGTGGATAATCAGTCCTTGTTTGAGAGGTAGTCACTGTCTCAAAGATTGTGCTAAAAAAGTAATTATAGCCCAAACTGTGAGACTCTCAAAGGCTTTTATGAACACCCTATTCTATGTGCCATTTCAATTTACAAGGTTCATTTGAATCAGTGGCTAAAAAGAATAATGCCTAAGATGGGTGACAGACACCCAATATTTCAGATTTACACATCCAGTTGATTCCTTAATGTCACTATTCAGTGATACCATCCATTTCTTCATTGTCTAGTTCATTGGTATAATATTTTTGATTGAAAGACAGTTTGACACTTTTGCTTTTCCCCTACATAGGATTCTCATATTATCTCATATTCCCTCTTTCAATTTCACACCAATAAGCAGTGCAAAACTGAGAGAGACAAGCACCAAACTTAAGTCTTCATGAATGCATGAATGAAAATGCTTTCAATGTTTAGGATGCAGTAACTGCTGACAAAATCTTGCTGGTGGGTGGCTCTTTAGCATTAAGGACACAGCCTTTGCCATATACATTGTATTGAAAAAGCTCTCTGCATTGTCTGGCAATTAATCCTCTTAAACCACTGTTTGGTTACTTGTGTGTTAAAACAAGATTTAGAAGCCAAAAATCTGCATACCATTTAAAGTAAACTGCATGTACTTTTTAAAGTAAACCACGTTAAATAGCATTGCTGCCAGCCTTTAAATTGGCAAACATACCAATCCAGTTCCTGTTAAATATCATTAAAAAATTATGCTCAATGACAAGTATGCAAGTTAATACTTTATGATAGCAGCTAGAAGTGCCAGTCTTCAGCCTGAATGTAATTTGCCAAGACTGTCTAAACACAAACCACCGAGAAATACCTCTCTAGAAGGGCTTACAGACTACAGGGAAGGCAAAAAAGCCCAGACAGACATGGAGACTGGGAGCACAGGGAGAGGAAAAAAAATAGTCAGCACAGTAAGTGATGATCTTAGCACAATAATTGTCTGATGTCTGATTTTGGTGGGTTTAAGTCACAAGCAGGAGAGTCTTGAGCTGGGAAATTTTACTTAATTTGTTGCTAATCAGGACCAACTTGGGAGGTGGGCCTGCGCCCATTTTGAGTTGCGCGCAGGCCGCAGCCCCGGGGGCTGTCCCTGCCCAGCCTGGGTCCCTGCAGGCCGCAGTCCCTCAGGGCTGGCCGTCCCCCCTTTCAGCATGGAGTCCCCCCAGAGGGTGTCCACAGCCCCTCACAACTGTTGGTTTGTTTCTTAAATATTTTTTCACAGGGAGACCCTTTCTTTCTGCGCCTGGCTGAAGCTTTGGGGTTTTTACACAGCTGTGTATGCTGGTTTCAGATCCAGCTGGAGCCAGTTCTGGCTGGCTGCTGGCCGATCCCCCCTCAGCAGTCGCCCGGCTGCCTCCTGCTTTGTGCCCCTTCCCACAGAGCCTCTTCCAGTGTGCAGCAATGGTGGATTTTAAGGAGGTGAATGGAAAAGGGTAGTGACCGTGTTAACAGAGAAACAGGCACGTTCTTTAGCCTGACATCCCAAGGTTGGGAAGCATTAAGAAAACAAAGGACAAATGATGAAGAGGACACTGTTATCTAAGTGACTATGTTAAGAATGCAAGAAGAAGCCTTCAAGGGAGGACGTTCTGGTCATAAAAGGAGTTAAGTTGATAAAATGTTACAACCCACTGACATGAGCAGTTAATTGGCTGAAAGTAGGCCAAAGGTTATTGTGGTAGCGGAAGATTGCAACCTCCAACTCAAATGGCCCCCCCCAAAAGAGGGCAAAACCCCACTTGGGGAGCATGCGTAGTTGATAGAAAGGCTTCATTAGTGCTATCTGAGGTTGTGTACTAATTTACGTTAGCAGCGAGAAACTTGTAACCAATCCTGAGTGTGAATGAGTATGTAATGTACTATGAGTATGCAATTATTTTATTGTATATAATGTGTATCTTCATGTGGCTTGGTGTGCGTACTAGACGGGGAGATCCCCCGTGCAGCCAGTGCTGAATAAAGTAATGCCTACTCTTTAACACATCAAACGTTACAGAGTTTTACTCCAATTTCGGTGACAACCACAGAGACTGTCAGGTGTCTAAATAGTGAGGATTATGAAAGATTCTGAGAGGCTGAGTAAGAAAGAAATTACAGTTGATTATGGCAAATTTTGACAAAGCACTTTCCCAAGGGAAAGAATTGTTACACTGTAAATATTGGACTACTTAAGGCTTTTTCTTTTTCTTGCTTTTAAATTGTTTATGACGGTATTGTCTTAAGTAGTATTCACTTGCATTTGTACTGTCTTCTTTAAAACATATTAAAGACAAGAACATACAGTCCAGCAGTGAGCAATTAGTACCGTCTTGCCCTAGTGATACAGTGCTTTGGCTCAGCTAATATGCAAGCTGCCGTTACAGTGACAGGCTGTATACATGATAAAATAATCCACCTTTTGACAGTTACCTCATGTAATAGCGTCATACAGCATTAGGAGTCAAAGGGAGAAAATAACCTGAAATTCAGTAGTAATTACTATGAAGAATTTAATACTTGAGGTTAGATGTTGCAAGATGCAAAGCAAGATTTTAAAGTCTTTTTATTTCCATCCTTACTGCATCATTAGATTAATATAGAGTTTTTTTCGATTGGTATTCATTTCAGTCAGTCACTATTAGTGATGCTTGTGGCAAATATGTAAATACCACAAGATGACAATTTATCTTTAATAGGCATATTTCACAGAGTGTGTTGAGTGACCAAAGTCAGTTGTAAACCAAAGATAGACCAAGGTGGAAGGAATGGAAACGGCAAGAAGGGAAACTGCAACAGTGGATCAGTTTAAGTTGGTTTTTTGCTGCTGTGGTAGTGCCAGGGACAGGCACTGAGAATGCTGTTCTTGTGACAGGTATTGGTATAGGCACAGATCAAGAGATTGTCCCTGTCCTGCCAAACCTACAAATTCAAATAACAAAACAAACAAAAGGTCAGGGACAGTACGTTGTATAGGTGATGATCTGCAATGCAGAGAGATTAAATTCACTGCCCTTTACTGCCTGGACAACAATGGAGTATTTCCACTGCAAACTGCAGCCTGGTGCTGGGACACCTTGGCTTTCATGAGCTATGTAAAGCATCCAAGGCAGACCACATCCACATACGCTTCTCGGAAAGGAAAGCTCATCACTGATGTTACGATTCAGAATTTATTTTAAGAGAAACTGTAAAAGATACCTTAATTATACTGTTATAGATTAATATTAAGTCAACCAGTGAACCATGAGACAATTACTTTTTATAGGTTCATCACTTTATGGTAATTTTTACACACATTTCAGCAGCATCCACTGGCCCCAAGTGTCATTGGGGCACCACTCAAGACAGGCACTGCATAGAGGAGTAGTTAATTGGTCCCTACTCTGAAGACCCTATACAGTAGATAAAACATGCGCTAGGTGGGAGGAGAAAAAGAACTACAGGTTGATGAATTGGTTGCACCGTGACAAACAGGTATCCTAGCAGAAATAGTTACATATCCTGGTTCCGGCACTTGCATATTCTACTTTCATGAATCATTGCTCCCTAGTGAGTAAAACAACTTTTCTACAAATATATTTGTCTCTTACAACCTATTTTTGCTAAACAGGTTTCAGCTAAGGAACGGCAGCTTAGCTATGCATTTGTAAACGGTTTTCTTCATGTGGGATTATGTATTAGGCTGTTTGGTATCGCATGATTCTGCTGTATGTCTGGATGACTTTAAAAAAATGAAGAGTGTATAATGAATAGTATGCTTTATTTGGGTTTTGAGCTAAATTATATGGTATGATAAAACATATCAAAACTTTGAATTGACTAATATTTACACACATGTTCTGATAGTATTAAATAATACAAGCAGTGAATTCGCCACTTCTATTCATAAAAAATATTAATGAATCAATCTTTGTATCATACAGCCAGCCATAGTCCTTAAGATCATTAAGGATTTTTGATATTTATTTTACATTAAAGGAGAGGGAGAAATTATGGAAAGGTTTTCAATGGCAAAGAAAAATACAGGAATATATGTTGCAGTGTGTTTCAAGTGTACAGTTCTATTGATTTAAGCAACCTATAAAAGGAAAACTAAGAAAAGTGATACACCAGCCCAAGTAGCAATTGTGTATTTACTCTGAATTGCTCACGTTTGCGTCTGAAAATTCATAACTGAAAAATGGAAGAGAAAAACCAAGCATGTAAAATCAACTGATGTGCTGACCAGCTACCAGAGCATCTTATTTTCAATAATCACTTTCAACCATGTTTTATATCTATTTGTCACTAAACTCATTGGGCAGAACAAAAAAGGTGCTAATGTTAATGCCTCATGAATATGCACAGAAAATGCTCCCTTTTGCTTAAATATCAATATTTATACTAACCTTTTTGTTCTTTTGTCTTTAATAAGAATGACAGATAGTGGGTGCTATGGGCTAAGACTGTTCATTAACATTGTTCTCGTGGGTATTCTTGACATTTAATTTCAAGACACACGTGAAATGAATGTAGATCATGCATTTAGTTTTTGCATGTTAAGGATTTCTAAAACAAAAAAAAAGGCAGTAAATGTAGGGCATGTCCTCAGAAATTCTGTACACTTTTTGAAAGCAGACCCTCATTTTTAGGGAGAATAGCATCTGATGATCAAAATGAATTCTCATGAATGCTTGCTGGCATTCAAAAGAAGATGGAAGTTCCAGATTAGTATGCTTGCTAAACTGAAGTACCTGTTCTGGCCATGAACATGAATAGCCCATCAACATCAAGCCTGCTTAGCTAACACACATATTTTATGCTGCCAACAATAAATTTGGTATACCATTCAGTCTGGTGTGAAAAACGTCATGAACATATGGAAAAGAAGTGGATTGTCCTTCAGGGGTAGAAGACAGAAGGGGCAGATAGACAATGTGAAATAATTTCACATATTATAACAACTCACTTGTAGCTGTTCTGTGTTTGATGAATGTCACGTTTAAGCTTGTCATTCTACCAGTGCAAGCAGGTAGGTATGACTGTACGTGTAGATATATTTCATGTAAGATGTGGGGGTTTTTTTGGTGTCTCAATATTTTGGTGCATTCCAGTACAATATCTACAAAGCTTATAGCTACCAAAGCTTGTTACATTGAAGTTAACCCTGTTCACCCATGTACAGGGAGTACTTGTAGAAATACTGTGGGAGCTGGAAAGATGTAGACCCCTTTCCATTCCATCAGCGGAAAAGTGTCATGCCTTGATACAAGATGCACGTAAAACACCTACTTGCAAATGATGTAAATGTCAGAAGGGTGACAAGTGGGTCTAGAAAGTCCAGATCTGTAGACGACATACAGAAAGCAAGTCATTCTTACCTGAGTTTGCCTTGTCTTCCTCAATCTGTTTTATGTGGAGCTCTTCTTGAGTGTGGTTAGGTGTCAAATACCTGTTAGTCTGCTTTATCTCCATGTCTTCAGTTTGATTCCTGGAGAGAATGGAGCAGTTCTCTGAGTAACAATGCAGGACAGCAATCACTTGTAAAAGTTTATGTGTATCCCAAGGTCATTAATAATTTGCCTTGGCCCAGGAACCCCAGAATTATTTTTAGTCACTATATTTTAATCTTGTATAGCAATTGTGGATTTCAGCCGTGTTTTCAAAAAAAGGCTGGGCATTTAGAGTAAGCACTGCTTTGCTCTGTATCTAATAGCTGTGCTCTGGCAGAATTACTGTTCTCCTAGCAGAGGAGATAACCAACTGTAGAAAGCAGTCCTTGTTGCAGCAAGCCTTTTTTTTATGAGTTCCCAAGTAAATTTAGCAGATGGCCCCTGTGTTGTAGATACTGTTACCCGTAATGCCCTGACTCTGCTCTAGGGAGGAAGATTTTTTCTTTTTTGTTTTCTGAAGTTACCAACTTTCATTATTACAATGATTTGAAAGACTGGGAAGATGTCATGGTTTTTCTTTTTAAAATACACATGTAGTTTGCAAGATTTATTTCTCTCCTATTTTTTAATCTTGGGTTTAATGAGAAGAAAATTTTTTACACTGACAATGTCTTCTGTGTGGGCTTGTCTTGGTTGCATCCTCTTGTGTTCTTGCATCTGTTGTACAGTCTGCTAGTTCATATAAAAGATTTTAAAACACAATCACAAATGACATTGTGTTTTTAACTTTTTTGAAGAATCTAGATCTTGCTTGGCATAAACAGTAGACTTATTTCCAATATATTGGAGGAAAACAAAAAAGAAATCTTAGAAAACTGTATAAAGCACTTATAGGCAGGGGAATCAAAATTTCCTTAGGTGGCACAACATGTTTTGTCTAATTTCAAAGACAGCCATGTCTCATGATACTCAGATGTGAGCTTTCAGTGATGTTTGTATTTTCAAGTTTCCATATTTGCTTTCTCTTGCAAAGCTCAGCACATTCTCTAGAGGAGTAAATAGCACTAGTCTCATCCTATACCTGAGAAATTGAGGCATGAGTTGGTGACAGTAGTAGTCTAGCATCAAACGTATTATGAGAAAAAGAAAAGGAAGATTAATTAAATGGTGGCCTAGATGCCTGGGTTTTGCTATCAGATTCTGAGGCTCATACCTGAATGCCAACATCAACATTAGGTATTGAAATATTCTTCCTAGAAAATGAAGCCAAAGGAATAACATTGTATGGGATAGAAAGAGTATTTTCTCCTCGAGGTCCCCCAGATGGTCTCTGTATGGACCAGCAGACTGCTGGTGTAATTTTTAAGATTGTGAGGTTCATAGAGAGTAGGTCAACTTGAGACTAACATGAGTTTGCAAGTTAGTGATGAAGAAGAAGGGATAAGGGGATTATTTTCCACAAGGGAGTTAAAATAATTTACCTCCATATTCTGTCTTTACTTCCAGTTCCTCCTTCTTCAACTTGCAGCTGAGAGTTGATAAATACACCTTTGTCATGAAAACACAAGGGGAAAGGAGCAGTACTGTAACTTTTAAATTTGTAGTAGAAGTCCACTTAAAACATGATAAAGTATCAGCTAAGGGGGAAGATACCATGACTACTATATCCTGCAATGAAAAACAAGTCTTGTCCTGTCTGTGGTTGCAATGCTAAGTGGGTTTTCATCTACAGTGCAATCAGAGCACCCTGTGTGAAAAGAGATGCTCGCTGATGATCAAGCATTTGAGAAACAAGAGTGCTTAGCAGGTTTTAAAGGAAATCAGGTGAAATCTCCCTCCAGATGCCACTGCTTCTTTATATGCTGTATTGCACTGATAGAATGCAATGATGAATCATCTGTCATGTCAGTGTATGACACAATATAGTTGTGATGAGTAATATCCTGAACACAAATTTCATTGCACCACAGTAGAATTTATCCATCTTATACTTCCCTTGGCCTATACATAACCAAAGCCATCAGGCATGATTTTGCACAGTACAGAAGCACAGTATCGATCCTGTGTTAGTGAGATCAATGCTCTGTGGCCTCTGAATTACCTTTGCCATATAACAGAACGGAGGCTCAAGAGCCAGCTTGGATAGTTCATCAAAACCTGAAGATCAAGCTGTGATGGGGTGGGAAACTTGACTAAAGGTGAGGATCCTTTAAAACAGAACAGCTGGTTCCAATGACTGCCCATGATTACAGAGCATGCAAGTAGAGCATGAGGTGGGGCTGCCCCATTAAACTCTGGGCTGCAACAGGGCAGAAGTTCTCGGTGGTGAGTTCGCAGAGAGCTGATGGGGGCCATGGAAAGATGAAGGGTTAGCAAAAGGCTGGGCAGAGCCGAGGAAGTGTGCATTCCACATCGCAAAGAGGTAGGTGAGGCACTTCTAGAAGCTTATGCTTACGGATAGATTAATTTGCACTGACAGCAGTTCAGCAGGGTCGTGAGAATTACTTCTGAGTATGGAGGTTAGCTCTCTGTAGACACCGATTTCTGTTGGTTTTGCTTAACATATCTTGCTAGTCTAACTGAAATTTTGAGTTTTGTTTTGCTAAATTAATGTGGAGAGTATAGTTTGGGAAAGGAGGGGCTATAAGGATATATATAGCTGTATTGTGCGTGAGGAAAATGTTTATCATTCCTTTGCTTGAATCAAGTAACATATGTGAACTAGGGAGTGTCTTATGGGGGAAGGTAGAGAGGCATTTAAAAAATTCTCCTATTTTTCTGAAGTGGTTTAATAGAGCTACTTGTAGTCCTGAGCTACCTATTCCTAAACAAGAACAGATATTACGCCCTCGGGTCTCCTGCTTGTTCCTCACAGAGATAGCAGATTGCCTTTGTACCTTCCTTAAGACTGTACTGGACTGGAATAATGGTATCTGAGTAAGGGAGGGTTCTCCTCTGTGGGCTAGCAAAATCTTGTGTAAGGATTTGTGAGAGGAAATGGGGGCTATGCAGTCTTCTTTCAGCTTATTCAGCCACTCACTAGCAGAGGATTCAGAATTCACAAACCAGATGGAGATGAATTTTCCATAGGGAAAAAAGGAATTAAAGGGAAAACTGGAACAGGGGAAGCAAGCAGGAGCCTGAATTTCAGGTTGCTGTCAACCTTGTGCCACAGGCTGCTCACAAGGCAGTGCATTTTACTCCCTGTAGCTTAAGGCTATGCCTGAAGGTACCTTTTAGTAGTATCCATTTATACTAAGGCTGCACACCTGAGACCAGCCACAATAGCTGAAAAGATTTCACAAAGGAAAAATCCCAGTCTGCCTGTGGTTGTCTAATAAAAAAAAATAAAATCCACCTGGCTTTGTTTGTAAAGGGAATGTGCCTCTTAAAAGCAGTAGTTTGCTGCCAACCTGGATTAACACAGACTTTCAAAAGCAATTTTAAAAATAGTAACATATTGCCACACTCAACCTCCCCTACTCTTCAACAAACAGGTTGGTTGGTTGTGCATATTAAGTTCAATATTACGTCTATTTAATAGTATACCTGCTAGTTTAGAGATAGCAGAATATTAAACAAATTCTGTGATGCATCTTTAGAAGGACCTAATTTATAGTGGTAGAATGATGGTAAAAGTGATCTGCTTTAGACAGAGTCCTTTGAGCAAAATTCAATCAGATCTCTTAAAAGTGCTTTAACAGAATTCTGAGAATTCTGTCCTGTGTTTCTGCCACTTTTTTGAATGTCTTTAGTTGACACTTCTTTGTGCTTGTGCTGTACACGGGTGACTTGGGAAAGAGACTCCTGTGTGATAGTGTTAATTTCTTTTTTAACACTACAAGAGACACATCTACCCAGTGAGAACCTCTGCCTCCGTATAGCATTTCTGTAGCTGAGCCACATTACAAAATCCTCTGTTGTGTGTGAATGGCTGGGTTCCTGTTCTCTCTCAATGTAAGAAAGGCCAAGGTGCATAAACCTGCAGCTGCAACAAATCAATCGTTAAGATGATAGGAAACAGCAGGTCAGCTTTGCAGTCCAAGCTTAAATTTGAAGGTAATTCTTGCTTCAAACCTTGACAAGGTTTCTTGGATGCAAGTTTGCTAGTTAATATCCTTTGTTTGTCCCTAAATAAACAGTGGTGTGAAACTAGTAAAGGTAGGCTGAGAGAACAGAAAAAATTATGTCCATGCAACAAAATGGTTTCCCAGACTGTAAGTTGGGAGTTCTTGGTCAGAATAACTTGTTATTGTTTCTTCTTGAGCTGTGATAGCTCTGCACTTTATTCCTATTTCCCCTATGCTATGAGGAGCCTTAGTCTGGGCTTTGTGTTCATCCATGCGCAGCAGTGTTTAAGGCAGTATAAGAGGATAGGAAGATACCAGCTTCTCTTTTTGTGAGCAGCACAGCCAGGTTGTGGCTAGCCAAAATCTACCACTGGCAGGCTTTCTTCAAAAAAGACCATCAGCCTGAGAAACTTCACAATTTGATTCTCTGTGTATGTGTATAAAGGCTTTTTCACCCCTGCATGTTCAGGTTGCTAAACTGACAGTTTCTACACTGTTAAATTATTTTTTTCATGTCTGCTCCTGAAACCATGTGAACCTCCCAGCTCTGATATGGCACCTTTCCCCTGCCTGAAGCTCAGCTTCTTCATACCATGTGGATAAGAAGAGAAAAACAACAGAAAAAAATCCCTTTGTGCAATGCAAATGTTTTTGTGCTGTGTAGTAACTCAGGGCTGTTTTGATAGGAGGAAGGTGGTGGTAAGAAAATGACATTCCTCAACCCAGAGCAAGTTTAATATCACTGCTATTATTAAAGAATTGAGGTTCCTTTCTTTTAGGTGGTGCCCAAAGCACTTCTCAGCCTTACTCAGTTTTCATAGGGATTTTTGCTACTAGTGTCCCTGAAAACAAGGTGAAAACTGAAAAACAAACAGACAAAACCAAACAAAAAACCTCAACAAAACAAATGCATGAGGAAAACTGGTTCCCTTTGAAGTCAATAGATAGGCTTTAAAGGACTTTCACTGTTCTCTGAAGTGCTGTTAGGAGAAACAAAAGAAAACAAATGGAAATAATACAGTCTCAGTGCAGAGCTCTTTGCGTTATAGCTTAGACTCACTGATTTTCACTGTTCTCAAAACAGCGCAAAATCTCAGGTTGTAGCAAGAGCAGGATTACCTCATTTCACAACTGAACTAGATTCCTTCTTTGGCTTGTCTGAGTCCTACCAGGAAAGGGTCTGTAGGGCTGCACAGTTCCTAACTAGTAGATTAAAAAGGTTCTCATTCTAGTTTCCTCCTTGTACTTCAGTATCAGAAGAACAGGGATGCCCTTTTGTGATACCTGCTTTGGCCCAGCTGGGTTTGTTCCCTGATTTGAGAGTTGCACTCAATCACAGGTGACTTCCCTGATTTCTGATGACTTTTAAGGTATGGTAAGAGATTGGAAGTAGACCTTGTAGAGTTAAATGTCAAAAGGGAAAGTAATAAAAAGAAATGGTTTCAAGGGAGAAAGTAAATATGCTG
>NW_009629410.1:46430-122946 GCF_000690535.1 Cariama cristata
CGACAGGAGAAGACAAAATAGTTGGCTGCTGATGAATGCAATGTTAGTGGTGTAGAACTGTGCAGAGGATTAGTGGCAAGAACAGGCTAATACTTGTAAAGACTTCAAGGGGATGTGTGCTTGCAAGTAGAGAAGGGCTTTTTCAGTTTCATGGAAGTGGCTGTACTCCTTAGGGTAACAGTGCCACCAAAGAAGGTCAGGAGAGGAAATGGAGGAGATGCCAGAATCCTATTGAGACTGCAGGGGATGTCCCTTAAGGTGAACATAGTTATACAAGCTGAGCGTTATCTGGGGTAATGAAGTAAATGAAAGGATCTCGGGATTTGCTGTTACCTCCAAAATGACTAAATCCTTACTAGCCTTGTTGTAAAAGTCAGATGCTGGATCACAGAGCTCTCATACACCTTAAGGCAAGGGACATCACAAGGCTGATATGTTAGTATGACTGTCAGTTTCTAAAACATTTAAATGGTATGCAGTTTTCCGGGATTCTCAAGTAAATGCAAGAATACTGAGAGCAGCTATGGTGAACTCATTGTTCCGAAGATTTGTGTTGGAAAGCTGAGCTTAAGACCTTGAGAAAAAGCTGACTGGAATATTCCCTTCTCCCAGAGAATATCAAATTTGAGACTTGAATGAGTGTTCCACTATTCATTGTATTAGTTTAAACTCACAAAAAGTTGTTTGCTATTTCTTTGTGTTGGAGACAGTAATTGGCACCATGGTAGCTGAAACAAAATAGATGGTTTATTGCTGTATGTTTTTAAGAAGCAGCTGCCTCCAGTAGCAGGAAGGCAATTAAAAAAAAAGGCAACAAAACCCGAACCAAACAAACTACACCACAACCCACAAGGAAACAAGCAATTATGTATATTTTACCATCAAAACAGTATTTTGCCAAAAGAGGGAAAATGTTTTGTTTGCTAGGTGTAGCTGGTTGTCTT
Source organism: Cariama cristata (assembly GCF_000690535.1). NCBI lineage: Eukaryota > Metazoa > Chordata > Aves > Cariamiformes > Cariamidae > Cariama > Cariama cristata. Next base: position 47,375 of record NW_009629410.1, read on the forward strand.
ATTTCTGCACAGAATGAGTGAGAGAAAGCCATATTATATGTGTGTGGTGGCTCACACACCATTTTTTTCTGGGTAATTTTGAAGATGCTGTACACCAAATGGGGCAGGTGGCCTCTTGAGCTAGGCATGTTACAAATACAGATGTTCTGACCCAAAGAACTCGGAAGATAAAGTACTAGCATGGAAAGAGGAACATGGAAACAGGCGGAGTGAATGACATAATTTTAGCTTGTTTTACGCAGAGAGTGTTTTGGGTGGAATGGATAGTTAGTGAGTGGTATTTTATACTACCAATGATGTTGGATGTTGAGTGCATCTGAAAAACATGACTCAGTATCTCTGTTCCAGTTGCGAAGCAGACCAACCTGATGACTTGATGCTAAGGCTTACTACTGAACAAGATGTTGCTTTTGCTTCTGTTTGAATGTACAGCGTGTGATTTCTGTACAGCAGTTTTCTTTATTTTACTGAGCAAAGTAACTTCAGTGCCACATTAAATCCTGCTTAAAATTGCTTGTTTGATCAGGCTCAAGTTGGCTGATAAAGACAACAGGCTTTTAACAATGCTCACTCTGTAAATTATTTGCATCCTCTTTAAGAAAAATGATTCACTACTAGCAAAGAGGCTCAGAAAAGGTAACATCATACTGTGATTATATTTGTTGTAGAAATATTCCAAGACACTCAGACTTGTACTGGCTGAAAAGAAAGGAGATATTCTGAAAATTCCTCAAAATCACAAATATAACCAAGATAACCTTACTACTTAATACAGTAGGTGTGACTGACCCAGTGCTAAGCAGAGTATATAGGAATTAATCTGCTGCTGCCCGTGTTAGTTAAGCACTCCAGACAGACTGTGAAGTGCAGGTACATTTTTCTGTCAAACACCACAATGTCTTTATTGCTGTTTGTTTTTTTTTAACCTTTAGTTCTGACATCAAAAGAAACTAGGCAAGTTTGTTATAGAAACAGATCTTGCCATACTTTCAAAGTTGTCATGCCATTTAAAACCCAGAGAAGTCAATGTAAGATTTTTCTTATTAACTTCACCTACATTTTTACATAGCTCTAAATTCAGTTATATCTAAATTTGAACAAGAAGTAGGAAGAAATACAGTGTAGAATAAAACTAATAGATAGGAATGCTGAGAAATGTTTTGACTATAACCCATTAGAAACCAGCTCAGGGTTTTGACAATCTGTGTGAATTTTGGTTTGGGAGAAAACATTTCAAAAGCATCTGAAAGGTCATTGCCCCTGCCACTCATATAGTTTGAAATATTCCCTTGCTCTATGACTATGCTTTATTCCTAAATTACATAAATCTTTCTAGAATAAGACAAGTTGCACAGGCAGTTACATGGCCTGCCCATACAGCCTGCCTCTTCACCGGGTTATCAAAAAAACCCCAACAACCTACTCAGATAAAATAACAAAAACACATACATCTTATAGTACATTTCATCAGTAGATCTCAGGCTTTACAAGGACTGAGATGTATGGAATTGACTTGATTTACTTGAATTATATGTGTAGTAATATAATCTTATACAGGTATGTTATACTAAATACAAGAGAACTACTGTAAATACACAACTTTACACTCCGAGACTGACCTTTGTGTCGAGGCACTTTTAGTTTACTAGATTGTTTTAAAAACACCATTATGAAGCATAAGTTCAACTGTGTTGCTCTCTAGCTGTTATACTTGTAAGAGGATGTAAAGTTTGATGCGCTACTGAGACTAGATACAGATTTTCCATTAGCTAGAGAGCCTCTTGTGTTGCTGATACACACTGTTCATTCCTTTTGTCCCCAAGGCAGATGTGTACATTTAATTGGTAACTGCAGTACCTCTGCACTTCCAGGCATATATCATTGGACTCAAAGGTTCACATAAGGGTGGATGTGTATCTGACAGCCCTCCACCACTGCAAAGAACTATTGTCAAACCACAGAGATGGTCACTGCATGATAGAAATCATTGAGCTGTTACTTAACTTTAAAGTTGTTCTGTTGTAATAGCTTCACAATCCTCAGATTTTTTTGATTTTGCCTTAGTTAAATATGTAGTTATGAGTTTTTGTTAACAAGGTTCAAAAAGAAAATCTTTCAGACGAAGGTGACTAAAACTCAGTGTCCAAAACCTGATTCTCTTGATACAACCAGTGTTGGTCTATTGACAGAGAAGAAACTGAAAAGACCTACAGGCCGAAAATCCCCAGTGGTAAGAGCTGACTTGTATGCAGCTTGCAGTCAGGAGTTAATAAAGGGCAGAGAAATACAAATTTCCCATTGCCTGCTTTCATGCCAAAAGGTTCAGTCAATGAATGCTCAGGAAGAACTATACAAATAGCAAAATACTGAAACCTGCATTGTCCCTGTGCCTTCTCAACAAGCCAGTCCAAAACTTCTCTCCTTCATTGTGATGCTTCTAAGAAGGCACATCAATAACATGTTGTGGCAATTTTTCAGACCTGATCCCTAGCATGAGAAGCAATGTGGGGAAAAGCACAAAAAATGCTTGTTTGAACTTAGGCCAAAGTAGGTGATGGACGTGGCTGCTGTGAGTTCATCGGAGATTGGTACTACAGTGCAGTAGGCAGGGTAAGGGTGCAATTTTATCCCTACTGCTCAGCTGAGAAACTAATATGCAGTAACTTGTTCAATGTGGGATTCTGGACCTGAACAGAGCTTCTCTAAACAGCCAACACCTGTGCTATGAAGCTGCCCTTGCTCCCTTGCTTGTCACATCTGCAACCTGTTAATGAATCAGAATATTCTATCTCCCCTCTGTTGTTATTCCAGGAATTCCCTTCAACATTTGATAACCAGCAGTGCTCGTCAACCTATGCCAGTAATGCTGTGTATGTTACTTATTGGTCACTGAATGTGTCCTTTGTAGTTCTCTACTTTAGTTGGATTTTTTCAGTTTAGCTTTGTTTGTCCCTTGTATATTGCCAACATAGTTAATTGCATGTGGAAGTATTCCCTCTAGAATAACAGTAATAGAAACTTGAATATTATGCCTGTTTTCTGTATCTACTTATCATAGAACAGTGTGATTATATACTGTGTACTTTTTTATTAAGCACTAACACAGTATTCTGTAGGATGTGGAGATGTACCATAAACACAGATTGTCTTTACTTAGACTAGAATTTCCTTTTTGAATGTTGGCCTTATTATAGTTTAATCCAAGCTCACTCAGCTTTCTACCACTTCTCTCTAGTCGCTTTCCAGTTATGTATCTGAGTGCTATTCCTTAGTACAAAGAGTGCAATTCCAATACCAATAGTGATTAGTTTGGTGACTGATCTACTTAAATTCTCTGGTTTATGATTTTATTGGCCCTTATAGCTGAATTTGTTGGTAATATTTTTGTCTTCAGAAGCATGGTTACCATAGTACCGTGATCAAGGACTTTTAAGTTGCAATCTGTGTTACGCCATGGTTTAGGAGTTTGCACTGAGCCTAATCTATTGGTACATCCATGATGTACTTAAGGTGGCAGTCCCAGACTTTCATGAGGCTTAGGATGTCCTTGTGACCCAATGAGGTCTTGCTGAGAAATCTGAACTCTGTCTGAAGCGGTTCTGGCTTCTTAAGAGTTCCATCTGCCGTTATCATTTGAAGCGGTTCTGGCTTAAGAGTTCCATCTGCCGTTATCATTTGCGTGCCTCAGACCTTTAAGGGGATAGCTGTACGTCATTTTGGACTGGGATGGAGAGTATGAGCAGGGAAGATATTTGCTGTTGTTTGCTGACAGATGTCCATTTCTGCAGGGGAGAATCTCTCTCTCTTTTCCCCCCATTCTCAAAGTCTAAAGTGTCCTTTTTCTAATTGTACTTTATCTTTCTCTCCTGCATCATAATTTCCTGACATTCCTTTTGGTTTTGCCTCAGTGTTTTTGTTCCAGTCACAAGGATAGTTGACAGTGTTTCTTAATTGCTTTATGATGTTAGGAGAAGAGCCGTTTTGCTATGATAAATTGTGTGAGCTTATTTTTGCTAGGAGGTAGTTGAGGTAGGACTTGAAAAGTTGAAGGCTGGATTGCAAATGTCTCTTACTGGCCCTGAATAAGTATAAACAGTTAAAATTCTTGTGTGATTCTGAACTTAAGGTTCTGGGAGCAGTCAATCCAACACAGTATTTACTTACATTTTGGCCTGTGAATATGAAGTGTAACAATTACACATCTGCTACATCTGGGTAAGTCACTGCTCTCACTTCAACTTTACTACAGTGTCAGTATTGATATGGTGATACATATGAGCTAGCTTTCGACTAGTTGATTCATGAACTGTTTTCTAGTAGCAGCAGTACCACAGAAACTTCTGGATTCTGCCCAGACTACCTGGGGAAATGAGTAAATGCTCAGGAGGTTAATTCTTGTCAAACCTGGAGTTGGTGCAGATCTATTGCTAGCAGTACCCAAGTCAGCTAGTGTAAAGATACCTTAAAAGATGTCTGCCCTATACTGCATCACAGCAGTTATTAGGTCAGTGAACTGCTACCAGGTGATGGATTAATGATAGCTTGATGATTCCATTCATAGAAAGCATATAAAAGGACTTTTCTATGTCTTGGGGAATAAATCTGGCTCGCCTTGAAGCATATCTGTGGTGCTTCTGAATCCCACCTACAAAGTTCCTCAGATATTGGGGGTAGAATGAAGATAACTGGAAGCTTTCTGGCAATGGGAAATGGTAATTTTACATACAACTGTTCTTCATAAAGGCTGCATAAAAGAAAGGGTGAGAGGGACTGCTGTAACTCCTTGATGGTTTGAGTGAAGCTTTTGCTATTGCAAAGGAAATTGAGGATTTTTCTTGGTTAGGGTGTTAGACTAGGACTCAGCTTCTGGGGAAGGATGTCAGGAGATTCTGACATGAAAATTTCTTAAATGCCTCTAAAAAGCTGCACACCGATACACCTTCATGGTGATTCCAGCCTATCTTGTTAGGTGCTTCTTTGGTTGAATATAAGTAATGGTATTTTAGGAAATCTCGAGGAGGGGAGGGGGAAATGTTTCTAAAAATACCTTTCTCCTGGTGAGCTGTTTCTTTATATTGATGTATGTAGATGTGCAATGGACATGAAGAATGCAAGGCAGGCTTGGCAGCTGGTGCAGCATGATCAGAATAGTGGAACAAATGTCAGAATGTATTCACCTTTTACCAGAAGGTGCGATTCAAGAGAAAATATTATGAAACTGCTGTCAAAGTCTGGTGGGTCAGGGGCTTGTAATGTTTGTCATTCAGCCCTTTTGGTGTTTCTAAATGACAGTTGAGAAAAATGAGGCAGAGTGGTGCTTCCATGACAGAAAGAAAATCTGATTTCTTCTTTTCTGAAAAAAGGGTAGCAGGGCAGTGCAAAATTATGTACCACAGGGCACCTGCAGATGAACTATATGTGCTGATGCTTTTGGAGTTTTTTTAGACTAATATTATATAAAATGAAGCAGCCAGGTTAACTTTTAGACAGTTTGACTGAATTTCAACATAGCTGGGAATGGCTACTGATTGAATAATTCCTATGAAAAGGACAAAACACTTCAGGGGAAAAAAAAATCTTTCCTTAAGCCCAAGCATCACAGCAGCCCAGAGGTGATTGCTCAGAATTAATTTATCTAGCAAATCCTCTTAGTAGGAATGCCCTTAATCTGAGAAATGGAAACGTGTTCACTACTCTGAAGTATTTCTACCACATATTCCATTTGTTTCACATGAGTTCTCTGGCTTGGAGCTTCCAGGAATTCTCTGAAGGTAGATGATGTAAAATAGTTGTGTGAGATCTCATACTTGTAAGTTTGTAAAACCACCTAATTTTGGTTGTAGTTGTTTTAGGAGGTTTGAAGACTTGGTCAATATGCCTTGAATCAAACATTCATAAACAATGGAAAGTTTTGGAAAATTTAGACTAGATCATCTACTCTTTCAGGGATCAGAAATAAAACAGGCTTTGGATTTGGGCCTGATAAGTAAGAAGGCTTTATCTGAAAGAGAACTTCAAATAACAGGCCCTTTAATCCAAAATAAAGACAAGCTCAACTCATTTCCTATCCTGTACCCACCCTATTGATTGTTTCCTAAGCGAAGTTTGCTTTGCCTTATTCACCAGTTCAGTTATAAGATTGAAAATTGACTGCTAGTAATTGTTGGAGATTCTTTCATATGATTTAAAAATGTTTGTTTTGAGAAGAAATAGCAGAAATAACTTTTTACCCTTCTTCTAGACAGATTGGCATAATACCCAAAACTACAGAAGATCAATCCCCTGCTTTGAACTTCTGGATCTATTGATAAAGGGCAGACATTTTATCTTGATAGAAGACAAGGTCAGCTCTTTTATAAAACTTGGCTCCTATGTAAATACAAATCTAAGTGGAGGAAAGAATGATTTTTCCTGATTTATGGTGTGACCCAAGTCCTGTAGTGTCCTTCAGGTTTGATTTAGTGCTGGCACAGTCTCTGGGTTTGACTTTCCAGTTATTGGCCATTCATCAAGAAAATGGATGAATTTGATCTATTGTTTTCTCAGGTGGGCCACAGCTCCTACTATATGCTTCACAAAAGTTCAGAGGGATTCAAGCCAAAAAGGAAGGATTTTCTTTTGATTTTTTTCCCCCTTTTGCCTTGAAAGTTTTCAATGTGAAGGGTAAAAAAAAAAAGTCAGGAGAAACAAATGTCTTCTAATGTTGAGTTATTGTCCATGTGGGCCAGGCTGAAGATATGCTGAACCACAAACACTTTAACACTTCCATGTGTGTTTGGATTCACCACTTTGAAGGAACTAGCAGGAAGTAGTGAAACAAAGAAAAGAATATGAGAAGACATAGGGATTTCAGAAATATCTTCTGCTGTCTTCTTTCTGAGCGCATAGACATGACCTTTGAATAGTATGAGAGAGACTGAAATGGTACATCCTGATTTCATTGGTGAATAAGAGCCACAGGAATCAGCTGGTGAAGCCATTTCCAACTGTTGTCTTCAAATGAATTGTTAACATCGTGATAAATATGCACAACAATGAGGAGGCTACTTAATTTGACACTTAGGTTGAATTGCCTGGGAAATTACCTGCTTGCTCTGCCTGGGTTTAATCATAAACATATAAATGACTGCAAAGTTCACCTCATTTGAGGGCAAAGGAGTTGGATAAAAACTTTTTGCCTCCTGTTGAAATGATGGCTGCTCCTCCAGCTATCAGAATTGGACACTAATCTGCTGGGATGATTCCAGACACTTCTATAGACAGCAAAATATAATTAATATAATTTCAACCTCACCAAGGATAAATCTGCCATATCTGTGACTTAAAGGTCCTTCCTAGTCCCTAACCGAGAAGCCTGCAAAGCTCAGTGCTGACAGACTGCATATGTTTAAGCTACTAAATGTTTTCACCTCCCACTGGCTTCATATACTTTGACATGGAGAACCTTGCAGTACTGAGCTCTGAATCAGTTGATGCGTTGTCACAGCTCCCTGAATAGATGGCCAAGTCATAGCTGAATTTTATTAACCTTGCCTAATTGTAACTGTAGGCCAAACTCTGCTTCTTTTGCTTCTGTAAATGATCCCATTGGTTCCACCTCATCTAAGTTACTGGAGTATTACTTGCCTTTGAGGTAGTAATCTACAAGAATAAATTCATTGATTTTAATTAAATGTGAAGTGTAGAAATCATTCAGGAAGTAAGGGGAGATTTTGAGACGGACTATATACTCTCTGGCTACAAATGGGAAGTTACATGCTGTGCTGCTATTGAAGTTAATTTTGGAGAAGCTAGAAATGAACTATGATTTTAAACAAAAGCTAAATGAAAGCATCAGTTATGCTGCTACAGTCATCTGGAGATGTGACAAACAGCAGATTTTATGACCGAGCCTAATGCATCCTGGACTTTCTGAGGTGTGAAGGCAAGGGTGACAGACCAGTTCACCTGGACTGCTTGGCGTTGTTATAAATGGCAGCCTGGTTACTAAGACAGATGGTCAGTCTTGCTAGGAATGATAGGGCAGGTAACTGCCCACAGAATTTCTGCAGCTTGTCACTTTCTTTTGGGATTGATGTCAGCTTCTGCCAGTTGGGTGTTGTAATGGTCATGATTTGAGACTTTCTTATATGTGGATCAGGCTGCCAAAACCAAGCTGAGGTATGGAGTTTGTGTCCTGGCTATGCAGGTGACCTATGGAACTTGGGCTGGGATTTTTCCATTGCTTCCAGTCCTTTATCAGTCCAGATGATTTGGTATTCAGTTTAACACTTGGGGCTCTATTTAGGACTCATTGTTAAAGAAACATGGCAGAGGTCTACAGATGGTGTGGTAGGATGTATTGGTTGGGGCCAAAATGCAGAAAAGCATTTTGATAGAAATTGCATCTGAAGCAAGTAACTGCTCTGCCTGAAACTTGCCAGAAAAGATGCTTTAACTTTTTCTGCTGCTTTTAAAATGGTGTTAGTATATGGTCTGTTGTAGTGACTGTTGTGATACTCCTTCAGTAGCCTGGTAAATCTGAGATTACAAGCTTAGAAGGCCTCAGAGATTTAGGAACTGCACCACAAAAGATTCAAGGATTAACAAGTATTTTTGCAGAAAAAAGTTCTTTGACATAACATGAGGCTTCGATGTTGGTTCTTAAGGATTTGTGGGAGAAAGCTGCATGAGGGACCCTTCTCAGCTGAACTGTGCTAAGTGGTGATGAGCGTACTTTTACCTGTTCCCTGTAGTAGCTTAAATTACCTTCACGTACTGTCCATGAAAATAGATAAAATACTGGCTTGCCCTTTATTAAAAAAGGAAAGCCATTAGTCTGGCTTTTTTTAATGCAATTTGACCCTAATGCATGTATACAGAAAGGAAAGCATTTAGTCTCTCTGCTAACACAATCAAGCAGGTATTACCCACTGAGTCAGAGGTTTACAATCTGTAGTCAAAATTCTGTGATAAGGAACAAGCTGCACACAGATGGCAGAAGTTAATAGTCTGATCCTGCCATCAGGACACATAAAAGAAATTATCAACCATAGAAGACAGAACAGTTCTGATGGCTTGGAATAGATCTGTACTGCCCTGTACTTTGTACCTTCATTTATATAACAGTGTTATCGTTCTGCTGCACTTAGTGTTATTTTTAAACTGGCATAAATAATTCCAGAAAACTGAGGATAACAGAGGACTGAAGGACCAAGGCAAGGAGTCCGACTTAAATATTGAAAGGAAATGCTGCCATTCCCATTGATTTCAGTTGCAGTTAATGAAACACATTACCATGACTAAAGCAATATTTGAAACTGGTGTCAAGGATGACGTTGCCAAGCTGTAACACATAGCTGATACCCAAATATTTTGTACCATGGAGACCGGAAGCTTGTTCCCTTTTCCGTATTGCAGGATACCTGCTGTGTTTTGCAATTATAAAGTTCCCCCAAAGCCTCCTCAGTGTGTCAGAATCCTGAGGTTGATTACAGTGATGGAATTTTTTCTCCTTTGTATTTCACCTGAAATATTTTGCACTGGGGCATCACGTAGCTACATCTCAAATCACAGCTATTTTAGCTATCTTGTGAGGTGCTTGTAAATAAACTATGATAAACTCTTACTTGTCAGACATGTTAATTAAAGCCCTAGATAAGTGGCTGTTAGGAAGTACTACTATGAAGAAATAAATACATATAAAAAGCTTTGCAATTAAATAACACCATAAAGCCAAGAGACAGTTTTGCTTTGAAACAGCATGTGTAAATGCCTGATTTTATGGTTGTATAAAGATTGGATATTGTGGTCACTAACATGTCATTATAAGATATGCATCAGGGTGCAATCCAATAAATCTTCATGTTGACAAAAAACCTCCATGAAACTTGCTTAAATGCTGTCATGTATCTTGGCATGCAATGTGCTGTCCAGCAAGGAAACTTGGAAGCGGATACTAGTTCTAAGAACATAAGTAGTAACATACGAACCACCACATGTTCTAATATCTGCATTGTCTCGGTCTTATGAAACAACCAAGTGTCTAGATAGTTATTTTTGTCTTAGGGACAGAAGATTGGAAAGGAACACTCTAGTTCCCTAGGAATGTATGAAGCCAGTGGAGAAGATACTTGGTTCAGAAGGATCCGTGCTAATGCTTAACCTACTTGGTGAGATAGCTGTATAATGTGTAACTTCTAAATAGCAACGGTACTTTCACTTGTATATGAGAAAGGAGAGTTGTTAATTTACATAACTTTCAAATGATTTATGATGTTAAATAGGTGATAAAAACATCACTGAAGATGGACCTTACCTGTATTTTTAAATTGCTAGTAAAAGATAATTATAGTAAAGACATATAATTAATATCTGACAAGTTCATAAATATGGTGTGTTAGCTTATGATGTGATTTAAAGGTTTTGTAGCATGCTGAAGCAATTTAATTATATGTATTCAGGGCAAAACCAGCTGAGTTTAATCCCAGGCATTTGCATCCCAATAGTCTTCAGTGAGTGGAGGGAAAGGTTGTCACTTGAGCCAATTTAAGCAGGTTCCATTTCTACCTGGGTTTGCCCTTTGCCCAGAAGTGATGGATGTGTTGAGCACTGGGCTATCCTTGTGGTACTGTGATCATCCCCCTGCCATGAAGGGGTTACATTGCAGAAATATGATTTTCTTTTTTATCTCTTGCCTGGAAATTTGATTCTGAAGCATCCACTGTGCTGGCATAATTCTCTTATTACTTAAACGTGGTACTCATTGCTTTCCTAGTCAAGGTGCTTAGAGTTCGAGGTCAGAGTCAGAGATACTGTTGAAGTTAAGTTTTCGGTCTGGTTTTGTAAGACTAACATTGCCCTTGCACCACTAGCCAGTGCATGATAACTTTTGCACTAATGGACTAAATTCAAGAAAATTTATCTAAATAGATGTCAAATGCAAGTTTTGTTAAAATATCTGTCAGTGAAGACAGACTAGTAATTTTTGTTAACAACATGAACATTAACAGTGTAGTGTGAGCTCAACTATTACTGGACATGAGAGTCGATACTGGTTCATTTTGGTTATGTGTTACTATGAGTGGAAATCACTCTAGATTACTTCCACCTGAGCAGCTCTGACAGAGGAGGATATTTTTCATTTACCTCCTTGTTCTTGCAAAAATATTAGTTGTTTTGAATTAAAGAATTGAGTGTTTGATCAGTACAGCCGTTTTTGGCATAATTTTTTTCCTGCAGTTCCTTACTGTTTTTTAATGATGTTCCTTTGAAATGGCTACTGAAAAATTGTGTATTTAGTTAAAAAAAAAAAAAAAGGAATTAAATGGGGGAGAATGGGGTGCTCACATTTAGATAGGGCCAAATAAAACTTTGGGTCAGACAATCAAAAGAGGTTAAGTTTTGGGTTCAATTGAGTAAGATCTAAGAGAAGTTGATGGCTGTAGTAAAGCTGAAGTCCTAAGCAGCTGAACTCTGTGCAACCAGTTCTATCATGAGATTGCCAGTGGTGGGGATTTGAATCTATATTCAAATATAGGCTATTCTGTCTAGACTGACTCTGGAGTGATAGGCTTATATTTAAACTTTCCTTCTGACATTGAGAACAGATTGACTCATGTTACTTTAAGTATAAATGTATTTTTTTCCCCACAGTTTAGGACAATGTGCACTTATTTTACACATGTTTTCCAACAGTCTCATTCCTGGACTGCTGAACTTAATCATGGACCTAAGTGCCATTGGGTTTTGGTTTTGCAGCAAAATTTTTATTATCTCTTAATCTTTTAAATACTAAGAGAGAAAAGACTTCCTGAATTGCTGCATTTTCCTCACATGATTTCTACCATCTCCAGGTAGTGGACCTATTCATTCAGTGGTGTGTGTGTTTGTTTTTTCCTCTCCCCTTCATCCTCTGGGAACTTGGTAGTATTGTAGGTTCCCGGTATAAGCTGCCAAAGACCAAGTTGGATGTAGAATCTAGGTATGTCTTTGTCAGAGGGCTTCACTGGTCTCCAGAATAAGTAAAAGCTGTAAATGGAATTATATAGGTAGCTGGGAAGCTAGATAAAAGGAACAATTAGGAGTCAGATGAGACTGAAGTCTTACAAAGTATTTAAAATATGAGGTTAGGGATGGTTTCTGGGTTAGAGATAAAGGTACAGGAATGAAATTATGAGTGAAGCCTGTTGTTACAAAACCCAGTAGAAATTCAGAAGTTCTGCCCAGTACACGTGAGGGATATATTCACTTATTCTTAAGAGCACACTAATAGACATCTTTCTGATGTCAAACCGGACTGTGTTCCTTTCTATAAGTATGCATGTCAGGCAACACTAGCACAGATATCGGTCAACCAAACAGATGTTCTCTGATAAATAACACTCCTTGGTTTGAGCTTTTTATTGGAAGCATTTCCTTCACTGATACTTGTAATGCAGTGAGACTTCTATTGCACTTGTTTCAATTTTTATCCCCCTTTTCGCCCTGCTGCTTTATAGAGTAGTTTGTCTTGTAATCCTTTCTTTATTGCTGGAAAATTGTCCATTTTGAGCCTTGATTCTGCTATCATCTATGTCAGATCAAATCCAGAGGAGCAACCATGGGGAAGGACATTCCAATCTGAGCACTGCAGTTGTCACGTCAGGGTTATATTCTATCCTTTTTATCAGCAGTTCCAACCAGGAGTAAGTCAATACAAATCATTCTTAAGTATTGCTTTTCTCTTACTGATCTTGTGAATTATATTCAGGCATCGGATTTTTTGGAAAAACACTCCTGGCCATAGCTCACAGCTGTCTGCACTATTTGATTAATAAATGCTGTTGCAGGGAATAGCAACCTGAACATTTGTAGCAATCTGAACAATTGTCACCATGTTAATTGAAGTACAATGTAAAAATAATTAGTCTGATTTTTTAACTGCCAGAATTATTTTGCAACATAAATATATTATTGTTATCTCATTTTGAAAATCTGTGTGAGCCATGAAATTGCAAGATCATTTGGGTAATTGCAGGGAACAAAATAAGCTAAATTTTGCTATTCTTCTGAATGATGAGAATCTGACTTTTCCCCTGCCAATTACTATCTAAATACTATGGGCCTGTGCCTCCGTTTGGTTTGGCAATGTGATTTGTAGGTCAATCTGAATGTGTGCATTTGCTTACATAAATGTAAAATTAGTATAAATCTGCCTTTTGCAGACCTGTAGGAAATAAGCCTCTGATCGATAAACAGGTGTTATTTCAACTTCCCAAATGATGTAACATAGGAGTTTTGGCTTGAGTAAGAAATATATTGCAGAAAATCATGCTCCATTTGGGTAAAATTGAAAGGCAGAATGCTGTCATTTCTGCGGGAAAATGTTCAGTACAAATGAATATTACACTAGTACAGAAATGGCAATATCAGCTACTGTATGCTGTGAGTAAAATTAGCTTAAAGTATTTATTTTTAGTGTGCTACAAAACTATTTCTGATAATGAGTTTTTAATCATACTATGATTGTGGCAATCGCTGTGCTTCTGAGTCACAGGCACAGGATGATATATCCTGGAAATAACCTCAGCTGTTTGGGAAGGAAAAACAGGATCCTGTAGTGAAACCCTGTAAATGGAGATAAAATTGCTGTAACGTGGGAAATGTTTGGACATATTAATGTACAGTTCCTTCGGTGTGGTCATCCTAATACTTTCATCTTCAGTTCCCAGTTTTGGGCAAATCCTGTTCCAGTCATTTCTGGTCTTTTTTCCCCTGATTTTCTTAGAAGGCATGCATCTGAATCATAAATGCAAACTTAGGACTCATTCTTGCTGAAACTTGAATCTTCCACATCCCTACAAAGTATTTTTAAAACACTTTTCTCATCTGTGTTATTTCAATGTTATTTAGCTCACTGAAATTCTAGGGCTCTGCTCAAATTAGGATGTATAATTTCAGTCTTGTTTAAAAACAGTCATGTCACACAGCACGCATTCAGGACACATTTCAACTGCATAACTCAAACACAAGATACGGCATTCTTGTAAAGCACTTCTAAAAGCCTGAGACCAGAAGATGCGGGTGCATTCTCAGGCAGACATAGAATAAATCAGGAGCAAAACAGACCAGCTTAATGAAGTAAGAGAGAATGAATCAGTGTTTATCAACTTAATCATCACAGAATGAACATTCTGATTCACAGTCACAAGGAGATGAAACGTTGCAGAGAAATATGTCAAGTGAGGAGCAACAGGAGTACAAAGGCAACAATACTGAAGGGAGAGATTTGTTTAAAAGTCTGGAAACTAGTGAAATACCTAATAATCATGAAGCCAAGGATCTTATGTTGAGAAATTCAAACTATGTATTTTAGTAAATTTCTTACTGCTGCTTTGTAAGTTATACTCAAAAAACAGGGCAAAGTGCACCCTATTCTGTATTGCTGTGGCATCCAGTGTAAAAATGGGGCCTTACTCCAAGATAAATGCTAATACTAATTTTTGGCTTGAGCTGTTTGAAATCACAAATTCAGTTAAACAGGATCAAATGACCAAAGTCTGCTTGGACTTCCAGAGAGTTTGTCCGACCTTATGTATATTACATAATTTTAAGGTTTCCTTATATGTTCACATGGTGCCTCAGTTGTGATTATAGACCATTGCTAGTTTCAAAAGTATTCATTATGTTAAAGTAACTTTTAAAGTGTATCTTCAACTTTTCATCTTTGATGAAACTCTGTTAAATTTTCTTTCTCTGTGGTGTTAAGGATGTTTTTATAACCTGGGGGGGGGGGGGGGGAGTAATACAGGAATGTGAGTTGAAGGAAACTAGCTCCCTAAGATGGGCAGCTAATTAGGAGCTTTGCTGTTTTGTATTGGGGACTGGACTATGGGAAAGATGATATACAATAGCTTGCTTCTGACACAGAAGATGGTGTTGTGGTTCTGTGTTAATTAAGGAAGAGAGATTGCAGCCTTATGTTAATGGAGTAGATATGATAGCTAGATTATTTGTCTGGAACATATATAGAATGAATACTGGAATTGTTTTGGTACCAGACATCTTGATAAGACACCTGCAAGGCTAAAATGTAATAATAGTGTAACCATGGTAATGCTATTGAATTAGGATTGATGTAATGTTAAGAAGTAAAGTTGATGTAATATTAGATTAATAAATTTCCAACCAACAGACTAACATTCTTACACTATTGGGTGCTCTGGTGTGTGATGGGCAAATTCCCATTTTTATAGTGGCTGGCCAAACCTGTTTACCTGTAGCTAGGGAGACTTGATGGCAAAGACCTTTGTTTTCCTCTGCTTTTGTATGTGTGCGATGCGGCAGGGGAGCAGAAGATTTGAGGGTCTTTGGTCCTTCCTCTAATTTGTGTGGGAAATTCTTGGTTCAGAGCCACAATAATATTTGAAATAATTTACAGGAACATATGTGTGTTACTGCAGAAGATAGGTCTGAATACAGATGCTACTGAGTTGCATCTTTCACTTCAGATATCCCATCTCTGTGGGACGTTATCGGAGTCGTCTTGTTAGTCATGGGCAACTTCTTTTCCACCAAAAAAAGTAAGCTAAAACAATTAAGTACAACAGTACTGACTATAGAAAACAAACTCTTAATCTAATTTATATTAGACTATAATTTATTTTTCTAATAAACCTACTCTGCATAAATATCATATTTGGCATTTTATAGTCCTACCTACCTTTAGAAATGTAGTTTAATTAATCAACCCCCCATATTTCTTCTTATTTCCTGCTGCATTATTTGTTGCCTCTTTAGTTCAGGGTACATCACCACAATTATTTACCTCTTTAATTAGCTCTGCATCATTAATCTATGCTGCTTCTCATCTTTCTTTAGATGGAGTAACAGTTTGCATTTCTGGGAGAGCAAAACAGTTATAGCTGCTGGAGTTCCCTTGACATCTTACAGCAGTATCTTATGATGTGTTAAGTCTTCTGTGCACTTTGCTGCAAGTGGATTAAAAGTCAGTATATTGCAACCTAAGGAGTTTCTTTAGCATCTAAAATATATTCATGAACACTAGATAATGGTGCAGTTGTATTCATGCATATTAAATAATGGTGCACTACCTCTTTAAAGCTACTTGAAGTCCATTTTTCTTGGTCAAATTTTGGGTTTGTGCAAAGCTGAGCTGCCAAAACAATTGGAAAAGTGTGGTACTAAAGCCTCCGCTTAGTTTAGCAGCTCTCTGGATGTTTGTTGCTGCAAGAAGTTCCGGTAATGACAGTGTGATGTTCCACTGAAATGCCAGGTTTTACGCTACCCTAGGTCTTACGCTGCTTGACATTAAGTCTGTGTTGAGCTCTCTGCACCAGTGCACAATAACTTATTTTTTTTTCATTCACTGCAATTGGTTTCCAAGGGGTCACCTCATGCACACTAGGCTGGAAATGCTAAAGAAAAACACAGCCTGTCTACGTGAAGTCTAGGACTGACTGCGAGTGCTACCCATCTTCCCTCTTCTCCTTTTGTCCAGGACTGCTCTTCCCCAGAGAGCTTTATTTTCGTGCGTTTGTGGGAAGCAAGGCTCTGTGACACAAATGTCAGACTTTCTGCCTACGTGAGGAAACCAGGTTATCAAAATCACTTCCTCTTGAGCTTGGCTCTTGTTCGGGGTCTAGGTAGGAATTTTATTTGTCTCTTAAGGTTTTTACTTGGTGAGCTTTGTCCTTGTCTTATTCCTTAGTGACTTCAAAATGAGACAGGAAAGTGAAGGAATGTGTAACTGCAGTAACATGCAGTAACTGGGCAAAGGAAGCTTCTTGGTTCCCATTTTAGTGTCACAAACTTTCCCTCTTTGAAGCAAGGTGCAGACTGCTAGGAAAGGGCTTGGTTGTACCTACAGGAGAAAAATGTATGCTACAAGAGAATGCAGAACTTACTGTCAACAGCTTCTCACTGTTTTGATCCTTTAAAATTACTCATGTTTTGCAGAAAGAACATTTTGATTTCATTGATTTGTTCTGAGATTCCCAAAGTGATCTCAAGAGGATTAAGATGCACAGTTCCCATTAATTTAAATTGGAATTACTGACAGTTAAATACCTTAAATGGTTTGGGAAATCTCAATTTTGGCTTTTTTTGTTGTATAACATTATTCAGTGCAATTAACCTACAGAGCAGGCAACCCTGAGTGTGGTGACCAGGTGGAATAGTGATTTGTGTAGATGCTAGCTCTTTTATTTGGACAATCCTGGCTTGATTCAGAGTTCAGGAGCTTCTGCATTGCCCATGATGAGAGGCAGTATGTACAGTAAAAAGCTGCCCAGGAAGGTCAGTCATCCTCACAGATTAGAAGAGCTGCAGTCTTGGCTAAAACAATTTTTTTTAGACCATGGTGAGCAGGCACTGCAGGTGGATGGTGCTTCAGGGTTGAGGACCAACATCTATTCTTAAATTTTGTTTATCTAACAGAAGATCCTGTTTATATCTCTGTCGGAGAAACAATAAATTTCTGCTGTCCTGTCAATGGTATATAGGACAATCTGTCCAAGTGGTACATTAGATTCTACTGCTCAAAAAACGCACTTGTGCCTGCTTCTTGCCTCATGTACTTTTGGTTAGGCAAATGGAAGAAGAGACAAACTATTGTTTCTAATACTCAGGAATAAATCTACGCAGTGAAGCTATACCTATAGCTTGATGTAAAAGGGCAATCATTATGTTAAGAGCTAGGAACTTTAAAGACCCCAATTTTTTCTCAGGCTTCCTGCATAATGTTTGGCAAGTCGTGTTCTCTCCCTACTTCTTACACATCCCTCACAGAAGTAATGCATGCTCCATATATGCATGAAAGGGGAGTCAGAACTGGTGTGTAAAGCTCTGGCTGGAACTGGAGTCAGTGTCTTCATCCCCAAATCTGTGGGAGTACATCCTTAGAAGTTATAAACAATACTGTCAGTATGATCCTTAAATGTGACAATAGCCAAATTATAACTTTTTGCATTTCAAGCAGAAGTCTGAAGCATTTTTTAAATGGCAAATTCTTTATTAAGAAGATATTAAAACCGTATTAGTGTTTCAGGTGTTAGTTTAAAAAGCATGAGCAACAGGGAACCAAAGGACAGCATTCTAGTAGAACTACCTTTCTTCATAATTTCACTCAAATGGTTTCTCTGATCCCAGCAAAGTAAATTGTATAAGGGGAAAAACATCATTGTGGAACGCTCAGTAGCCATTAGTAAAAAAATTGTCTTGGAAGATTAGGAATGTTTTAAAATTGAGTTCTGTGTGAGTGGTGCTCCAGGTAAGCCCATGTTGATGTACTATTAAATCTATAAATTACTGGGTGGAAATGAATGGTGCCAAGCTGGTCTAAGTAAGTGATCAGGGTACATTATTTCCACAAAAAAGTAGGTATAGGCTAGAATCAGTTTTGGCATCATGGGTATGAAAGCACTACTCTGGGAAATAAGTACATTAGGGCATGCAGCTTTCTTAGCATCAGCTATTATATCCTTTTAAGCCATATTTCTGATAGTACATTTCCTTCCTGAAAACTGGGAATTTGTTCTATTTTTATAGAAATGAGCTTATTGCAAATTGGCTTATTCTGCTGCGTATACAGCTTTGTGCCACACAGGGACCACAGGGCAGTTATCAGAGGCATCCATTGAAGGACTTGAGTAATTTGCCAAATGTTACTTTGTTTTCAGATAAAGTAAATAGTTTTAGTACTGAAGGGCATTTAAGTACTCTGTTTTACTTAGTTTATTTAAATTGTCTTGGTTCTCCTACCCCTTTAAAAACATTCCTCTGTCTATTGCATTTTCCATTTTGATATGCTTGAGCATAGTTATGTGACTGATCGCCTTTGATGTCTTCTATGAATCTGAGCGTATGGGAGCTCATCCCAAGATGTAGCTATACGAGGATGCTAATTTAAAGGAGGAGGTCAGTTAGGGACTTCATTAACAGTTGGAAACACTAGGTCCTCTGTATGAGGAAACAGAATTATGTTTTTGACCGCTGTGTTACTCTCCTTAAAAATAAAACAGTTTCTGATACAAATGGTTTCATAAAGGTTTGTCTTCTACTGGTAGTGGATTAGTCCTTTATTAATCTGCTGGGAAACTGTAGAAGAGACCCATAGTCCTACCTATTGCCCGTCCCGATCATCACAGCAAGACTGGAGCGTGTCCCTTAAGCTGCCTATTTTTCTATACCTCCAATAGTAATGTGGAGAATGTGCATACAAGCCTTTTAATTCTACCATCTACTCGCTTCTGACTTTATTATTGAACTGTTCAGTACTATCTTTTCCAATGAGACTAAGTGCTGCCATGTGTTGCATGTGTGTTAACAAAAGTCTTCAATATGTACAAGCTGTTCCTTGAACAATAGAGCTGATAAAGTTTGGTTTCCTCTTGACTTACCTCCCGTGTTGCCTGTACCCAAACCAATCTTAAGCCCAGATGGTTGGTCAGGCATACATTGCTAAGCTGCTGCGTAGGTGAAACATCCCTCCCTTTCTTTTAGAGCATGCCTTATCCATCTCCAGCTGCTGTTTTTCATGAGGCTGTTAGGAATGTGACACCCAAGACCTCTGCTGCTTTGTCACATGTAATTATGGTTGGCCAGGTTCAAAAGCTGTTCCAGAGGACTGGCAGACACTGATCCCACAAGCCTTGTTTCCCTAAGGAACCCAGGCTGAAATTACTTTCCCATATTACATGGTATTGTATCACATTACTTAATGCGTGTCTTCAGGAAATGATAAATGCCAGGCAGCTTTTATTACCTGCAGCACTAAGTGCACTCATTGTCCTTGTTACTGTGATAGTGCCATGAATTCCTTATATACCCTGCTTTTTGGAAAGAGCTCCATACCTTCCTGTGCTGTACAGCTCTGCTTTGTCAGAAAGCTCACTTCTTTTCCTTTCAAGTTCACTTTCCTCTTCTGTTTTCTCTTGCCAGGGAACCATTAATTCTGTCGTAACAGTATACTTAGTTGTCACCACCTCCCAGCTGGTTTTTGGAGAAGAGCAGGTCTCTCTTTGCTGAGGGAGGCAGGGGGGAGTGGAAGTGATGCGAAGGCTTTCTGCAGTTGTCTTGCTCTTCCCTTTTGGTGCTGTGCAGAGAGTTCTCCATGCTGGCTTCTTTGCTCTTACTGCTTTATCACCTTCAGCAGCCAGCCTTACCTAGTCTCAGCCTGTTATCAATGATCTCTCTTCTGCATTTATGCCTTTCCTTATTTCAACTTTTCACCATTTTCAACACCTCCTTGTGTCTCTACTGACAAGTGCTTTTGAAAACCTTGTCAGATCTGTTCGGAAATACACATCTGGATGACTTTTCTGCATGCAAGAAAAAGAATTGACATCCTTATTTAGTCTTCTGCATATATATCAAATAATGGGTTCAAGGTAGTTTAAGGTGGCACTAAATAGGTGTGATTCTTCTGAGACTTTTATTATTTTTCATAATATACAGTACTGCTGTTCACAGTGAAATTATAATTATATGCAAATATTGAGATGATTGCTTTTGCAGCAAAATGCAACAGTGAAACTGTGAATAGTGCCCACCATTCCTGAAAGGTTGAGTATCTAAAGATGGTGGTAGGTAGATCCCTTTTAGTGGTAACAAATCTTTGAATTCATAGTAACTGACGCACCAGCTTTTTGAGTTGTAGGGTTGGTTGTTCTGTTGATTTCTCCCCACCCCAGTCATATGTGCACTCTGCAATTTGTTTAATTACCTTTTTGATCTTGACCAAGTCTTCTTACCAGACTTTGATTCTGAAGTAAAACAGAGTAGAGACACAGATATTAACAAGGAGTTTAGTCTGAGTACCTTAGCATAGAAAAGCAACCAAACACGTTCTTCTCCCACTTCCTTTCAGTTTTTATCCCTTGCTATCTACTGTATCAATGATGGGTTTTTCTGACTTCCCACACCACACTGCAATTTTTCCTTTTTTGTATCATCTTTTCCTGGGTTTTACAGATGTGTCTAGATCTTAGTGGTGTTAGTATCAGACTAACTCCAGCTACTGAGTTCCTTTAATACTACAATTTGAGAGCAGGATGAATTAATCCCTTCATCTAAAATAGTTCACGTTTTAACATTATTTGTCTCTGGCAGATTACTGCCTACCAGTATAAAGGTGGCTGAATTGCTATAGGTAAAAACAGAAGGCTGTGGTGCATGCAAGTTTCATCAGCCTGTTTTTCACGTAGGTCATAGAAGGTGCTTAAAAGCTTTGTGTACGTTTAAATAATTTTCATTATCTTTCTTGTCACAGTTGATTCTTAGTCTCAAATTTATTTTGGCTTTCCTCACCTCCAAATCTGTCCTTATCACAATGTTCTTGAGGGTAACAGAGGTGAATCTAGTTTAATATTTTTCTATCTCTTTTGTAGTTTTGTCTTGTGCTTTTGTAGAATGACTCATCATGGAAAAGAAAATAGCTATTAGCAAGCTGTTTTTTGGAAAAAAAAAACCACAAGTCTGTCAGGCAGACAAAATTAACTAATATGGTCAGCAAACTAGAAAGCTGTTTACCTTGTTTAGTCTTTGACTTCTTGAGTGTGGGCTTCAGACTTTCTAAGGGCATTTTACTGCCTTGACATCTGCTTATGTGGTCAGTTCTGCTGACATGGGAGAAAAATAAACCTTGTTCACAGTACCAGGTGGTGTATCTTAATCTTGTTCTACGTGGTCCTGTTAATTCTTGAGTCTTGTTTTCTTTTATGTGAGGTTATTTGTCCATTACCATCCAAATATGATCTGTCTCAAAATGATCAGTCACTGATGGCAGACACCTCAGTATCAGTACAATCTTAAAACCTTTTCTACCATTTTATGCGTTGTGTTCTGGACCTCCTATGCTGGCAAAGACCTACATGTGTTCAGTGCATTCTACTCTGGGACGGTGGTTTCTCACATCACATCTTTGAACTGTTGTACGTTGGTTTTTGCTTGTTTTTTGCCAGTATAGGTGCATTATACTTCATAGCAGAACTGAACTACCACCTTAGAATGAATGCTGAAAATTGTTGCTCTTCCTTTTTAATGATTTAATTTGGGAGATATTTGAGATGGTGTATTTTATAAAAGCCTCACCAGCCTAAGTTTCTCTTAGGCACAGAGCAGCAGTGTGATGCATTGTGCTTGTTTATTGTGATAGTTGCAAGGTATCAGAAGTGATCTTAACACTGAAGGAGGCATCAAATGAGAAGAAAAGCCTTAAAACAGGAAGTTTGCAGTCTGTATTCCAGTGCATTACAAACTGATGCATGGGCCAACTTCAGGTCTTTTGAGTAGTTGAGACCGCACATTGGAATTGTTCCAATGTTTACAAAGCCATTAATAATTTCTGATTAAATGCAGTAATGCAGGGTAAGAATCATCCTTCACAACACAAGGTATGATCATAAGTCTGCACAGAACTGGTCTCCCTGAATGATTCCCTGTATTACTGAAACCAGGAAGAGTACTACAGTTTGCTTCAATGGATGACTAGACTGGGATGTAAAATACAGACTGTAGTGGGAAGTTTGGCTTGATTGTCTGGTTCTGGACATAATGGAAGGAGAAAATAATTATAATAGATTTGGCTAGAGGGGTGTTTTGAGGCATGATCTGGAGGTATCAAAGTCTATAAAAAAATATAAACTTCATCAGTGTTTGACCTTTTGGAGTCAAACTTAAAAAAAAAACTTTCAAAGCCTTTAAGGAAAAATTCCACGAAATGTTTTTTCCTAAAATTACTGTTGTATAAGACATGAGGATTCTAATTGTGGTGACAGACTGAATGGCCAAACTTCTGCATGTAGAGTGACCTGTTGGTAGTCTAGTGACTGAGTTCATTCAGCAGTAATACCTGGATGTTTTGAATTTTTTTATCCCTCATTTGTTGTTTTATGTGTTTGCTTTTTTAGAAAAACAAAAAACATGAGCTTTAAATGCAAAATCTTGGATTCAGCTTTGGAAACTGAGCACACAGCTCTTGTGTGGAGCCCAGTTTAAGGTAATAGGGTTATTTGTTCATGTCCATTTGCATGGAACAGCTTTCAAGATTGGGCATCAGTGTAGTCTGTTAATCCATAGATAAGCGTTACAGATAAATTCTCAGGTAAAATCAATGGTACTGTTCACCAGCAAAAGCATTGCTCAGTGACTCTAAATGTTCAGATTAGGGGCCTTGGTCTGGGTTCCAAGTTTTGTTTTGTTTTTTTTTTTTTAAAAAAATCTTCCTCCTTTATCAGCAATGTGGTTATGAGCACTGCCCTTGAAGGCAGCAGTCTGATTGCTTTTCAAATTGAATGCCTCACCTGCTGTTTGTAAACGTGTTCTTCTCTCATTTACCCTGTTACTGAACAAACAGTCATTGATTTCTGTTGCACGTGTTTTTTAAAGCAGCAACATCCAAGATTGGACACAAATGCGGAGCCTGTCTGCTTAGTGAGGTATCCAGCTTAAACTTGTAAACTACTTAAGAAACTATAGGCAGTCCTTTTTATTGTTATTGATTCTACTAATAAGGAAAATGAACACAGAGGTTATTAATGCACACCTGCCCTGGAAAATGTGAATTTGGAAATTAAATGTGAAGTGCATTGACTTGAATATAGGTGAAGGATAGCTTTACAGCAGAAAAGTGGTTAAGACTGTATGAACGTATGTATGCCATTTCTTCTGTTGGAACAGAATGAATTGTAAACCTACTGATGCCAATGTTGTGACAGAGGGAAAAGTTTGTTCTGGGATAGGCTCTGTGTTTGCAGTAAGAGAAAGGCACAGTGGATTTATCAAATTCAGACTTTGTATTATTGTAGGGAGTATGTATATCTTTAATGGTATGTGTTTATATTTTTATTTTGCTTGTTGTCTGTCATTTTTACAGTGTGTCTTAATTATATTGGTTCAATTCTTATGTGTGTAACTGATCAGTTTTCCTGCCCCTGCAACTTTGATTTTGCAATAGTACTGGAAGGCCTCTAGCTCATCCTAACTGTTGTGTTAGGTATTGTGCAAACGTACAATGGAATATAGGCTTAGTTTCCCTGTAAAATCATTGCTGACACACAAGACAAAGTGTGGGTAAAGGAGATTTTACCAAAAAACGGATGACAGAGAAAAGTAGAGACTTAGGCTGTGGTTTTCTAAGGAAGTCAATCTCCTTTTTATTATTATTTTTTAATTTTTGAAATTATCCCTAGTCATTGAAATATGAATACAAAGTAAAAAATCTGCTTCAGGATGAGATTAACTCAAGTGCTGAATTAAGTCTAGTTTGCATTCCGATTTCAGAAAATTACATTCACTTAGCATTCTGGTCTGAACTGGCCTTGAATGGTGGTGCCCACAGTTTCCCTGTGGCTCTCCACTGTGTGTGTGCTGTCTAGAATTGGCTAATGTAATTACTACCTGGAATCAAATGCAAGACTCCTGAGTTTGTCTAGTAATGAGCCTTTTGCATCCTTATGGTGCTTTAATTTATAAATGACAAGATGCTGGTGCGAGACAGAGCAGTATGACAATATGTTTGATTCCAGCATTAAAGGAGGACTTGATTACACTTTTCTGTAGTTTCCAAGTATTTGCTACTTTTTGTGAGAATGCTCCCAGAAATATATGGGGATAAGTAAAGTGACTTCCCAAGTGTGTCTAAAGAGTGCCTTACATTAACTGTTCCACATGTTAAAGCACTAAAAAAGTACTGTATTTTCAATGGCCTGCCTTGCGCCATAAGCCACATTCGTTTCTTCACGATAGAGCTACTCAGTGCTACTGATGTGACAATATGTAATTAAGGCTTGTAGAGTGACAAACAGTTTTATCAAAGAATGTACAGTGGTGTTGTACAGTTTCATTAAAAGGTGGACTGCATTCTTCCTTATACAAATAACAGATCAATGTTTGATTAATCACTTGCATTTAGAGGAAGGTTCTTGTGCTTCTAGGACCAAAATTTTTGCCATCCACTGATGGCAATAAAACCAGGTTGATTTATACCACCAAAGAATGAATTGCAGGTTTTTTCTCTACTTTGGATGGTATTGTGCATTATTGATTATATATCCTCGTTGTAATGTATACAGAACATTCTACCAGCTCTTGCTGCCAATGCGCTAAAACATTTACAGTTTGTATATGATTCTGACTTTATCAGTTTTTTTTCCCTGCTGGAATGCTCACCACAGAGTGTACTTTGCTGCACAAGTCTGCACAAGCCTTGAATGGTCTTGTCCAAGTGCCATGATGCTTTTCAGGGCAACAATTTTTACATAGAAAAGCAAGACATATCAGCCTTGGTCATTAATATGGATAATATCCAGATATGAGCAGGTTAGACTTAGTCTAATTGGTGAGAGCCCATGTCTGTACAGAGCCACAAGTCTTATGCAAACTTTGTAATTTTAAATACTTTGAAATAGTATATTCACTCATATCTCTTGTAATTATTTCTGTTATGGATCTCTTCATGTTTTGGACTGATTCTTTTACAGCATGGTTAGGGGAGAGAAAGGAGGAACCCCTGGTTTGAATCATAAGACATACTACAGAGATCTGAAATAAAACTTTAAAGAAAATAATGCAATTTTACTTTAAGATTTTCTGAAATTTGGCATTGAAACAAATGTCAAAATAAGCATCTCTTTTCTGAGTCTTCCACAAAGATTAAACCAAACCAAAACCCACACCAAACAAAGAGCAGCAAGTCAAACAGCAGGTCTGTTAAAGCAGCAGGCCAGTGTGAATTTGGGCTTGTCTTCCAGGTTTAGCACTACTTGACCACCACGAATTGTTGTTGTCACAATGTTAAGTAACACCTGAGATGATGTGTGTCTCTTGTTCCTTAGCAATTAAATGCTGAAGCTTTAGTTATGCAGATTCTTTAAACATCATCTATAGTTGCCGCTGTTCCTGTTATAGATACTGATTATGTCAGTGAAATTCAGTATGGATACTCACAGGGGAAGAAGTCGACTGATGAGACTTCTGCGTGTATACTTACCTCCTGGGCTAGCATTTAATTGAATCTAAAATCAATTTTCAATTAGTGGTGGTTTGGCACCTCATAGTAGCTGTTAGAATTGTGAATAAAGGTAAAGAGAAAAGCATGCAAATCTATAATTACTTTTACCTTAATGAAATGAACATTAGCAGCATTAGGAAGAGATGTGCTGAGTACCTAAGAAAGAGCTCAGAAGGATAGTTAACACTGACACGTCCAGAGATTCTAGCCTTTACCGTACTGGCAATATACTTGGTATTACTGCATTTATCAAGGCCAGGACAGCTAGATAGAAATTATTTTGACCACTGTTGGAGAAACAGCACATCCCTACATAATGACTCTCTGTTCTATGTTATTTTCCCCTCTTGAAATGAAAACAAAAACTCATTGTAGGTCGGTCAACACTTATGTCTTAAACCAGCCCTGCTACTGGAAAAAAAAAAATAACTGGAAGCCTCAAACTGAATGTATCTCAATGAGAGAAACTTGACAGGTCTGATTAAGAGAAAATATTTTAAAACATGTATATGGTGTGTATGTCTGAATGCCCTGGAGAATACCACCACTACAACTGGAGTTTCCGTTACTAGTTGTCTTAAGAGTTTCTAAGATGATCTTGTCCGTGGTTTTCCAGTTGGTGGAGGTTATCTGTCTTCTACTGCAAGAGACCTAGCCCCTTTCCTATCATCCCAGCTACATCACTTCATAGTTGAGATCTGGTCAATAATTTTGCATTCAGTTCCATACTGCAAGTCTATTCCAGAGTGACCGTTATTTTGCAACCATTGCCTTTTAGGCTATTTGTTTTAAATTGTTGCAACATAAAATCAATACAACAGAGCAGGGCTCAAATGGTAAACACTGAAAATAGGAATGCTGTTTCTTCTGCTAACTCTTCCACATGTGTGTTCATTATTTTTAGCACGGAGAATTATGTGTTTCTCTTTCCCCAGTTTCCAACAAGTTTTACTTCTGTAAACAGCCTTGGTGGCTTTCTTTCAAGTGTTTCAGTAGAAAGTTTGCTTAGGTCTTTCACAGACTTTTGGGATAAGTTTAATGACTAACAGTGGAGAAATAGCTGGAATGTTGTGAGGACAAACTGGATGGTGTTCATATTTTGTTACTTTTCTGCTTTACATGGACTATCCTGTTAAAGAACAAATGGACAGCATTAAAAAAAGATGCAATTCCTATTAGTAAATCACAAGTCATTAAAGTAATTAATAATGCATGTGTGGTATCTGAAGTATGAATTAGTAAAATCTTTTCACTTCAAGCAGCATTGTATGACAGCTGTGGATTATTTTTTTCTTTAGTATTCACTCCAAACCCTTTATAACTACAGTAGCGAGAAAATCCCCAACAGTATCTGAACATAGGATCTTGCTACTGAGCACCTACTTATATGCCTCTTAGTTATATTTTAAAAACACAGGCATGGTGTAGAGCTCTGGCTGGTCATCTTACTAATGTGTGTATTTCTGAAACTGCTATTATAGTTCTTAATGACAGACAGTTGAATTTTGCTTAGGCTTGTTAATCCTTTTATGGATGCTATGATTCCACTTCTAGCAGGACTACTTCTGTGCTATTACCAAGGACTGGACTTGAAAACCTGCATCCCATTCTGCAGCAAATGCAGATCAAGTGCATTTGCAGTAAGCAGGGTTTTCTCTCTTTGGTCTCCTGCCAATTCTAACAACACTCAATTTCTGCTTTGCTCCCTAGTGAGTGTTAGAGTAGCCCCAGAACTACACTGATTTAGTCTGACTGCTCAAGGCCCCAGGACTGTTGTGTGAGCAAGGGTTGAACAAGTCACTGGAGATTCCCCCATCATACTTGCTCTTCCTTGGTTGTTCCCTTCATACAGACTGGCACCATATTGATTCTTTGCTACTGGAATGGTCCCTGGAGAATGGACTGGTGCTCTTAGCATGCTGATGTGTCAATGTCCTTTGCTGTTCTTACTACTCCAAGTCAAATATATGTAGTAATGGAAAAGTTCCAAGAAAGTTTCAATGCTTCTATGGATTTTCTTTGCTGTCTTAATGCTGATATCATTGGCTGGCTAATACATACGGTTTTCTTCAGGTTTACTGTGGTTATACATGGCCTTGATTTAGAATCCAAGCTTAAATCTCTTCCAGTTATGTCAAAGTTCAGTTCTAAGGCTGGATCTTAGTTTTCTGACTCAGCCCCATTTCTACCATTTACAGTAGTAATTACAGTAATTCATAGCAAAAAGACCATCTGTTGTGCTGCAGTTTAAATTGATTTCCTGCAAACACTGCCGTGTATATATTGATTAGTATATTTTTGTGGATTGTTTTATAAATTGATTTTTTTATTTTCAAAGAAATTTTTTAGGTATCTGTGACAGTTCTAAGGAGCAAAGAGCATTTCTTCTCATTACAGTTTCTTTTTAGGCTTAGCAGATAGGGCAGTTTGAAGATGAGATAATTCCTTTGAAGTCAGTGGTTTTTCACTACTGCATTGCTAAATAAGCTTGCTGGGGGAGAAGAGGGAAGATGGGTGCCCATTGATCTTCTATATTAATTTTGTGTAGTTAATGCTATATTTTCATTCCCTTCTCTACTTCATAGACCCATAAGACTCTCTGTGGTTTTCAATTAACTGTTGTGAAGCTGTCCTGTTTGTTCAACCAAAAGAGGGATATTTGATGGTGGCCTCATCCTGTTGGCTTTGACAGAATCTGGATGAAGTCCTTAGTGCCGTAGTGAGTAAGCTGTGTTAGAGAGGTGGCAGGGGTAATAGGATGCTCTTGTTGAAACAGCACATAAAATATGTGGTGACAAAGAATAGCAAGAATGCAGTATGTCTGGGAAAAGGCAGCTGCTGTGAAGGTGCAGCCTTCGCCACACAGAAGACTTGAGTACAGTTTTATAGGCAGATGCCTGACAAACAAATCTCCTTGAAAACACCGATCATGTGGGAGATATATTTCTTGCATATTTTCTAGTGCATCTTGACTCTTCTGTGTTCCTCCTTGTTAACTCTTCTGTGTTGGTGCTGTGGGTCTTCAAAGGCAAAAATAATACCAGTCAAAAAATACTTAACAGTAGTATGAACTATGTAAGATAGAATATGCAATTGTTATAGGGGGGAGCACAGGGATTAATGCGTCTGGCCATAAAAGGGGTCTGGCCAGAAGACCATAAAACCAAAAATACCCTGAATCTTTACAAGCAAAACAGCATTAGCTGTGATAAAAGGAATGTTTGCAGTTGTTGCTACGAACTTCTGGGTGTTTATTGAAATGTTAAATGGCCTTATGTGTGAAAAGCCATTGGCAACTGTAATTAAATTTTCCCTAAACATATATATTTTATGGCACACTTATTCTCTGTAATAAGTAAGAAATTAAAGGCTTAAGGAGCTTCAGATGAACTGCAGCAATGTCTTAATAAGCTTCGACATCTTACTGAGTACTTCAGCTATCTTTAATGACTTTTACTGTTGAAGTGTTCTGAAAGTTTATTTAACAGTCTCTGTTTACATTAATTAGTACCGTTATTTCAAAATCACAACATTTACGAGCACTTTAGCTCAAGATATCTTAATCTTGTCTCATTTTATAAAGCCCCTAATCTATTGTATCATACCAATATTGACTGCTGCAAGTAAAAATAAAAATGTATATAATTTCTGTCCCCGAGCCAAATAAAAGGAGCTGTATGTAATGCTGTGGAGAAAAATCACCAAAAGGAAAAGATTGCAGGGAATTCTCAATCATCTTTCAAACTTCTATTCAGCTTGTGGTGGTGGATTAATAAAGTTTGTGGTATACTAGTGAAAAGGCTGGTGCTGGGAACACTTGAAAATTAGACCGTATAGCAGAATTGTGCTTTTCATGCTGACTCAGTTAACAGCAGTTTTCTGCTGAGACCAATGCTCTATCAGCACAGGCTTTGTCTCATCTATCTGCACCAGGGTAGTACCAGAGTTTCCAACATAATTTTACAGGGGAATAGCTGATGTGAATTATGCCTCTCTTTCAGTGAATGTAAAGATAAAGTAGGGAGTGGTCTGCTGTCTTGCACCTGGAATATTTATTTACATATGCAGAAGATCCTCCCAGAGTACGTTACCAGAGTTCCGGGAGCTTTGCGTAACTGAAATTCTTTATTTCACGATGTTGCTTAATCCATATTGTATAGCTGTTTTTTCCTTCAACGCTTCCATTGACAAAGTGTTGTTATGGACAGTTGAAGGTTTCAAGAATGATAACGCCACTGCAAAGTAGTTGATCTGGGAATTTTGTAACTAGGCATAATTTGCAACATTCTTTTTCAGCTATGTGCATTGATTATTGCCACTTAACATTTAAAGATCAATTCTTGTGTGTCACACCATGAATTTGCATAATAAATAGGAAGATTGCCAAGCCTTTCTTTAGGTTCAGAAAGAACTAGCCTGTGTGCATGTATGCAAATCCTGCAATTTGTGCAACATTGTGAAATATAGATAATAGTCTGCAAATACAGAATAGGCATCTTTATTACTCTTCTGGCAACTTCAGCATTTTAAAATTTATATTCACCAGAGACAGCATGTCTTGGATCATCTAATTCTACATTTGAACCTGACAGTCCTTTACAAGCAAGGACAGCTCAGTTGTGAATATTAAATTGTAAAAATAAGGAAGGGTTCTCTCAAAGGGCAGAATACATTGGTAATGTCATATGTTATAACCTGTAAACCGTACCTGTACAAATACCTGAAAGTCTGTCAGGATTTTTAGATAAAAACCTGATGTCTCCAGCAAATAAGTCTTTCTAAAATGTTGACCCTCTCTTTTTCTTGAGCCAGTTCAGCTATGGAGAAATCATCGTGATCAGGAATGCTCCATCAAGCTGTTATTTTCTGTGACAACAGGTGTTTATCAAACTTCTCTTATAGCTGTAGCCTGGACATGGACGTACACAGTAATGCATAAGAAGGGAGAGAGAAAGCACAGGAATGCTCTTAGTCATCTTTGCAATTGTCTGAACAAGTATCTGCCTTTTTAGTGCTTTCAGTTATCATTACTTCTAAGGAAAATTTATGGTTCTGCATAGAAAGCAATGTTTTGGTTATTTTTGGTAAAAGATAAATCTCCTTTACTTTGTTCCACTTTAAAATGCTTCATGCATTTCAGGACTTACTCATTTCAAGCTATCCAGGCAGATTAATGTTGCAATTACCAGCCATGGCAACTAGACAATATTGGCGATACGATGAATCACAGTATCAATAACAAACTAACTCTAGCTAATTGCTAACTTTAATTGATGTTAAACTAAGCCCAAACCTCATGGTTGGTAAATAGTTTCTGGACACTGTAGCTAAGCTTAAGTTTGAGTCTTTAATATTAGTCCAAGAATTTGTCTAATGAATATTCTGCTTCTATAGTGTCCTGCGGTGAAGAGTTCCAGCGTTTACCTGTATCTCTTGTGGAAGGGAAAAAGCACCTCCTTTGCTTTCAGTGTGCATCCCACTAGTTCACTTGATGCTGCCTTCTTACCTATGTAGCTGTTGCTTTTCCTTTTGTGTTCCTTCCAAAGGTTTTTTGCCATCTTGGGCAGGCCTGATGTTACGTACCATCAAGAGCTTTTGTCTATTGAGTGTCTTAGGACTCCTTGAATACTGAGAAAAGAAAGAATGGGCATTTCCATCTTTCAGGCAAGTCACTATCAAGTAGGGCCTTGTACTTGGCCTCTGTGAGGAGTGTGGAGGAAGGATGCTTATCCCAAGAAGACTTAAGCAGGTCTTTGTTGCAGGCACTTTGACTTCTCACACAGGACCTGCACTGAGGGTATGAGATGTGATGCACCAGAGTCATCCACAGCTGACAGCTCTTTCACCAGTTAATACAACTCAAAGTGCCCCAAGGGATTCTCTAACTGGGCTCTGCCCTTTGGGAAGGCAAATAGAGAGCAGCAAATGGCATATGTATTGAGAGTTTTCCATGTGTATGTTAGCTGAGGTACTGTGGGGACCTCTTGCCATTCTGACCAATATTTTGTTGTTTCTCTTTGCGCCCTTTTCAGGTTTCTTGCATCTACCTTATGGCTACCTTATGTTGCACAGAAGAGCCTGAGCTGTTTGGGTCAAAAATCTTTTTAGTTCAGTGCTTGAACAGTGCCTGAAATAACCACTGCAGTGTTCTGGTCTTGCTATCTGTAAAGTACTACAAAGAGCCTGCAAGCAAAATTAGCTCATGAAATCACATTTCACGTATGGAATATATAGGTTTTGGCTGGGACTTTTATATTATCTAACCGTATTTTTATCTCTTCCTGTTTTGCATAGTAAATTAGTCAAATCTTGGCATACAAAACCAAATAATGCCAGTCCAGTGAAAGCAGTAAGAAGATATTCCAGAATTTTTCACTGTATGTGCCTTGCACTTACTCAGGTGTAGCAGAGGGTTTTACAAAAGGTTCTTTGATAAATTCCCACTCTGAAAGAAGCTTGTATGGGCCATGCTACCTGGCCACTGTGGCTGCTTCTTTTGACTTGTTTAGTTATGGCCTGGCAGGGCACGCTTAGTGAGATGCAAAAGAAATAGGCTGAGAAAGTCATTCTTTTGAAGAATGAGATCACTACTGCATTTTAGGCATGTACTGTTAAAGGACAGGACTAATGCTGCCAACATTATCCTTGTTTTCCTCTTACAGAGAAATTTAACTTTGAGAATGGTGTTATTTTTAGCTGCCTCTCTAAGCTGCTGTGTGTATGTTGCTGTAGTCTTCAGGGCAAACTTTCAGCAGTGGCTGGAGGACTGTACTGTGTAGCTCAGAAAAGCAGCTTTGAGTCATCTTTATCGTTTCCTTAGACAAAGCTGGAGGTACTCAGTTTAGTCTCCTTAAAACTGTTTTAATGAGCTCCAGTGGTAGCCAAAATGGCCAGCAATTGGCTCTTGCAGAGTCTTGGCCATGTCCCTTTCTCTAATCACAGGCACCCCTGCCCACAGCAGTGCCTGCAGAGCTGGTCATTGCCTTGATATGGCGAGACAACCCTCCTCAACTGCTAGTCTGGATAGCATGGGCTGAAAACATTCACTTCTGCATGGAAATTGAGTTCTAAATGAATGATTTTCAGATAACAGTTTTTGTGCATACGAGGCATTGATGAGAATGAAGAAATGCGTAAACCAAAGCCTTTCTGACAAACACAAATTGGGAAAGCTTCAGCAAAATTGAAGTATTGATATCTGGTTGCTGCGTTATGTTCTTCCCTAGGTATCTGCTGTGCAGGTTTAGCAGCTGAATAGGAGACTTGGAAATGTCTGGGCAAACAGATGGAGACAGAGTGCCTACCTCAGAAGATGATGTTGGGACTACTTTGGCTGGCTAGTGAGGGAAATTGGTTTATGTGGATGCCACAGAAGGAGAAAGTAGTGAACATAATTTAAAACTGTAAAATGTGGGCATCTTTTTTTCCACATTTTTGGTAGGATACTGGACAAGGTGGTCCAAAGAGTTTTCTCCATTTTTCACATAGGTGACTCTGAAGCCTGGTTTACCAAAACTTGAGACCCCAGCACAAACAATCTATGTGCTTGAATGCAGGGTGTGCTACGTAACATGAAAAACAAAGGCAAACTAAGTCTAAAGGATCTCAGTTGGTGCTCAGCACTAGTTAATGGAGTTGAATAGTGGCTCAGAAATGGAGGACCAGGCAATATGTGTGCTAAGTTTGTTAAAATAACGTGTATCCTCAGTGTCTTCAAAAGGCTGTAGTATAGTGCAGCCACACAGTGGGGCTGAATTGTGGTTGTCTAGGTCAGCTTCCTTCTGGCTTTTTCTGCCCTTGGAGTGCTTGGTTTTGCAGCCTCGATTATGCTATTTTAACAAGGGTTATTTGTGTAGTGTTTTTGCAGGAGGTTCAATGGAAAATGATGAGTAGGTTTGGGTTTTTCTGCTTGATTTTGCACACAGTTAAAGAAATATATTCCAAGAAAGCTTCCCTAAATTATTCTTGTAACTCTCTTTGGCTTTAATTGGTAAATTACTTCTTGCAAGTCTGTGAGATGGAGAGTCTTGTTTCCTGGAGTGATTTGATTGGCAATTTAGAGATGATTTGTTAAACTGAAAGAGCATATTTCATAAGATTAAATATGAAATTGCAGAACTGCTCAAGGGCATAATTGCCCTGCTTTCTCCTAGAAACATTATTGTGCTGGAAATGTATACAGCAAACATGTTTCTGCAACATTGGTATTGAAAAGGGAACACACTGAGAAGTTCCTTGGAGCTGAGAGTTGAGTATCCACTCAATCCTTAAACCTGTCCTCTGCAGCCCCTCAAAATTTTATTGTAAATAAAAAAACCTTGAACCAAAATTTCAGCAGACTTAAGTGATTGGTTTCTGTTGCACCCTTAAAGTTTTTTATCTGGTTAATGCTTTTTGGTTTCTTGGCTTGTAAGCATATATTTTTTTATGTGTACAAGAATTTACTTTGTAATTTTTTTACTAAATAGTAGATATCCATGTCTAGTTGAGGGATTCTAAGACATCTTTAGCTTCAGAGGTATCTGTGGCAATGAGTTCTACTCTCTAGTTATATTTAATTTGTTATGCTTTAATATCAGTAGAAATCCTCTTGCATCTAGAATATTTAGAATACATTCCTTCAATTGACTGGTGAAAAATTACTACTTTGGGTTTTTTCCCTTGGTCCGATTTTTTTTTTTTCCCCTCCTGTCCCCTAGACAATGCAGAATACTGCGACAACCCAATTATATCCTTATGAATTTTTTGAATTTTTTCCTTTGAGTCTACTCTAACATTTTGTTATCCCCCCCATTAGTGCAAGGAAAGGATCAGGAAACCACAGTATGTTGGTTTTATTTCCTATGAAACTCTCATTTGTTTTTCAGCAGTAAATCAGTGATGAGTTAACAGGATACCCAACAATTCAGTGTCTTTTGGGGAACAGGAAATTCCAGGAGCCATCAGCCTACTAACTGGTAGTGTGAATTCCAGATTTCTCCCTCCTGTGTTCAAAAGCTCGGTTAAAGAATGACTTTGCACGAGACACACCCAGTGAGGAGTCTAATGCCATTAACACGATCCTAGCTAGTCTTGTCTCACCCCGTTTCCTCTTTTCTCAGCTGGCGTAAGCATTTTCTTATGTTTACAGTGCAGATACAGTTTGGCCTTGCTGTAGTCATTTCACATAGGTCACTGATTCTGAGTTTTCCTGTCCTGTTTGACACCATCCTGGGAGAAAGGAGGACTGAGGCAGATAAATATCATGTTAACATGGACACGTTTTTATTACTAGGAGGTCAAGAATCAAGTGGTTAGGTTTAATATTCAGTTTTAGTTTTAATTTTTTTTTTCTTTGTGTCCCTTAAAGTATGTCACATCCAATCTGCCAGATGTGAGGCCAGAAAGTCAGGCTTGGCATTAACCACTATGGGAAATCCAGGCATTTAATATCAAGGAGTTCACCGATTCCGATTTTTATCGTTGCTTTTCTTTTGCTATTCAAAGAATAGAATATCATCTCTGGTGAGCAAGGAGCATACCTTTACACACTCAATCCTGAAAACAGTGACCTGTAATTATGAAGGGAGATACCCAAAGCCAAATTAAGTCTAGATCAAACTCCACAATGTAGTAAGCAGATTAACTTAAAGAACTACTCATCCTGGTGACTTTTAAATGAGCTTACATAGGAGAAGGAGCTGACTGATATTGCTGCTGCTCAAACTTTATAAGGAGCAGGTTTTACAGCAAAGGCCAACATAAACCACGCAATTATCACCACACCAGTTTCTTCTTATTTATAATAAAGAAATCTCATAGACTCTCTTATCTTTATACATATGGTCTAGCAGAAAGGCTTTCTTGCTGTTTTGCTTTTTCTCATTTGAACTTCCACCAATGAGTTTCTGTATTTAAAAAAAGTTTTGACCCAAGAAGGAAAATTGCAGGTTGTGTAATACTAATCCTCAAGGAGTGGGCAGAACAATTGGGTTCTCCCATTGCTGGGGGCACAAGTAGGGCAGGGACAAGCTGATGGACCAAAAATGGTGGAAGAAAAAAAAATATACTTTTAATAATGACTCTATGAAGAGACTCCAAGATCATATGCAGAGCAAATTCTAAAGTAAGCTAGTAGGTGGCAGGGCACAAAATTGATTAGAGATGTTTTGGCAGCTAGAATAGGAGACGGACCTTGTATATTTTAAATAAAATGACTGACACAGAAAGGCTGCAAATCACTTACCCTGGCCTTTATTAATCTTTTGCTGTATCTCGAATGCTTTCTGCTATAACTAATTATTAACAAACCATGTTTCATGTCTTATTTGACCTGATGGAGCCTTTCACAAATTAAGGGTCTGTTAAATGAATTACCCATTCAGTCTCTGGGATGTCTGAGTGCAACATCTCTACTGCTCTGTTATCACTTACTGCTTGGGACCTTAACAGGCTTTATCTTGTGTTTCAGTAATAGCTTAAATATTGGTGTGGTGGAGCACTGTTAGCTGTCCCTGACTAGCCAGTTAAATAAATAATTTATTTTCTTTTTCTTAAGAACTTCTGGCATGTTTTCTGTACGAAACTCAGAGGCTTGTCATTACTTAACCCTTGCTTGTGTTATATTGAGACCTTCATCAAAGCTGTCTGTGTTTTTATTGACAGTAATGAAAACGATGTATCACTGTTCATTGCTCTCACAAGCCTCAAGTATTTGATACACTGTCATCCCCTGTTGGACTCTAGTCCTAAAATCCACTACAGTTTTAAAGTCTGTCAGGAACAGTGCACATTCCCTCTTGCATAGATAAATACGGAGTATTTAATTCTATAATGAACAGTGTCTTTTAGTCTGTATTCTAGACTGTTACATTGATAAACAAGTTTGTATTTTAACTGAAAGAAGAGTACTAATGGAAGAAATCACTTATTTCTAGCATGGCTGATGTACTGGTGGAGGTGAATCGGTGTCAGCACGAAATGCTGCTTCTGTTAAGCCATCCACTGCTTCAGTGTCTTTTGATAAATCCTACATTTTGCTGTGAATTAAACCAATGGGTTCTCCTTGTATTGTGCATCAGAGATCTATGGAAATTGATGAGAGCGCTCCCTTCCAGGTTTTTACACCACCATACGGGATCTCTACAGCACTGCCACGATCTCTGTGGAAGTGAGAATCTCTAGTGCGCGCGCTTAAACATGCACAATAAATGCAGTGCTTTCTATTGCATGCCATGGACCTTTTCTGCAAGGGACCTGGTCTAGAAACACATTGCATTCAGACCTGTGATGAATCAGCAAAATGGCTGTGATAATGGTTTTAGGAAAAAAAATACTGTTTGCGGTTACATTCAGCAGCAGCAGCTGTAGCACTAGAATACTTATGCTAAAATAATCTGGTTTATTTTGTGTGGCTTTGGAAGATGGTAAAAAAACATTCCTGCAGGGGCAGGAAAAAGTTCACTGAGAATGCTTTTAATAGCTGGCTTTAGCAAATTATATTAGCCACCACTATGTAAACCCAGACATAAGCTACAGCAAAATGTGCTTGAGGCAGTTTTCCTGAGTTTCTGCAGCTCCAGTTCTTAGGTGCATGTAGCTTTTAGTAAACCAGTGGGAGTTAGGTAGCCAAACACTTCTGGTAATTTCCCAGTAACATAGAAGTCTCTTGAAAATTTGACTCTGAGGTCAAAATTATATTTGTATGTCACTGAGTGGTATTTTTTCCCTAGCAAGGTATATACCATTCTATATTACAAAATTACCCGATGCTAACGTGCTGTGTATGGCTTTAGGTTTTTTAAACTAGATTATGCTGAATCTCTGAACCTGTCAGATTTCCAAGGAGGGAAAGCTAAAGATTTGCCAAATGATTATGATGTCTTTCAATTCCCAAAGGAAGAAATTTCACATAGAAAATTGTAAGCTTTTCCTGACTATTTTCATCCTAACCAGTGGGAAAGGCAGAAAGCTTCATTAAAGAAGCTTGTTAAAGAAGTGGAACAGAAGTGAAGAAATAAAATTGGATTAAGGTAAGGGGCAGGAATGACACTGTGCTGGTTTTGGAGATGGGATGGGAGTTGCAGGAGTTGCTTTTCTGTGATAACGTTTGATGCCGTCACCCATGGCATTTGGTCCACTGAAACACTAGTCTCCAAAGCCGCAGTTACTGTCTCCATCAAAGAAATTATTCCATCTTAACATAATACTACTTTGTCTGTCAAACATGTTAATATATTCTTCATGTAGTTTTCTGTCAGACTTCTTTCCCCTGCAAGCTCGGCCTGTGGTGAGCACTGTGGGAAGGTGGTGAGCCCTGCAGCAGGTGTCACTGATCCTTTCAGCCCCTGCTCTGTTCTGCAAGGCCTGAAGTTCTTCTTTCACTAAGTAGTTTTGGAGGTGTAGTATTGTTTAATTTTTGCAAAAAAGCCCCTTGAAACAGCTGTGAAGGAATAGGAAAATAATCCTGTTTTCTTTCTGTCTTTGCAAGCATTGCCAAAATCTGCTTCCCCACCCTGTCCATGTGTTATCTCTACTTAATGTCTTTATTTGGTCTCTCTTGCCCCAGACTGTAGTGGGACTCTCAGCTTGAAGGGGCCATTCAGGCACTGCCAAAAGGTTTCCTGTGGAATTTTTGTGATGTGGATGTTCTGTGATGTGGATGTTCTGAAGGTACAACCTTATACCTTGTATTCACACTGAGAACAAGAGATAGGGTGGATGTGTTTATTAGAACTAAATCTTGTGGCAGAAGAGAAATCCGTGTATTTTAAAATGGCTGATTATATTTCTTAATCTTACTGGCCTTCCTCACTATTAAGTTGGAAATGGAGCAGATGGCCAAGTCTAGGGCCCACTTCAAGTACAGATTAAAATTGAGTATTTGTATTCTTTGCTTGTATGCAGCTACTATCAAAAAAAATCTCAGATCACCCTAGTCAGTTGTATTTCTCAGATAAAGTAAACAAAATAGGGCTCATTCTAGTCTCTTTTTTTTTTGTTAATGTCTTGGTAGGGTGAAGGTACAACCTGAACACGGTAGCTGGGAAGAAAAAAAGAAGTGTTCTGATTTCCAGATTCCTGCTTTGAACAACTGGAGAATGCTGGAGGACACTGTGGGAAGGATGGATTTTTATTGTATGGGTCCTTTGTACTGCTGGAATTTAAAGCTGATGTGACCTTAATTCTCTTTAGGTTACTGCTAATCAGTGTTACAAAAAAAAAAATCAGGATGTGATTCACATGGGAGTGTTTGGGGGTTTTTTTCAGGGTTTGGGTTTTTTGGGGGGTGTTCCCCTCCACACCAACCAGGCTCCCTACTGTATTTCTTAATGTATAAAAGTTCTTAATCTAGCTGAAAGGAGTTTGTTACTTCAATACACAGTACTGGAATTGTAGTTTTCTGTGCTGTTCAACTGTTTATGGATACTTGCTGGAGACAACCTGAAGGTTGCTCAAAGCTAGTACAGCAGTGCCTAAGGTAAGAATACATTTCTCGCGTAGGGGTTGTGTAGGTAAGAGTCCTAATTCACCACTGAGACCCTTTTTCTATGCTACTGCAACCAGACTAAAATGGAATAATACAATGGGGAATCTGGCATGCTATCTTGAATCTTCTAAAAGCCTCCTCATTCCCAGTACTAAAGTTTCTCTCTATTGAATTGTTTTTCCTTGTAAAAATGTTCAGCTCTGCTAACATTTCTGAAGAACAAAATATAAAATATTTTGTCTAGCATGGATAACTTAAATGGTTTCTGGAGATGAACTCACAGTATCTGAGACAACATATTAGAAATAAAGTATGTGTGAGGATTCTTGTGAAGCTGAATATAACGAGATAGTAGAGATGTGTTGCAGATGGTTGGAAAGAAAGCTCTGAGAGCTTAGGTGCCTTGGCAGTTAGGGAGAAGGCAATGTCATCTTCTTGCCTTTAGCGTTGGATTTCTTATTGTGTATGGGATGATTTCAGTAAGTGCTGACAAAGAGCTATTAAATCTTAGCTCACTCAAGGGTTTGGCTGTTTTGTAGGGACTTGAAAAGAAATTGGAAAATGAGGTATGAACAGGGAACTTTTTTATGTGCTGTGGGATTTCATTTTGGCCTAGAAGCCACAAATCTCATTGCACTTATTACTGAAGTCCCTGTGGATCTGATAAATAATTGATTTAAGGGGACTGTTCTTAGAGCAAAGGGGAATGGAGCAGCAAAGAGGTCAGCAGCAGGTTTGCATAAATACGTGAGCAATGACACCTTTAGTGTGGTATTGATCAGTACTGGTGAAAGGGAGAGATTTGTGTGGGGTCAGGAACTACATTATGAAGGACATAAAAGCCTCCTTGGCTTTAGCCCTGTAAGATATGGAAAGAAAACAAGTGGTTAGGTTTGAAGCATGACCAGTACTTGGGGAAATGTGGACCTTGGCATTGTATCCAGAAGAGAGCGCATTTTGTTATGTCACATGGTAAAGGGGAGGAAGGAGGATAAAGGGGTTTTGAAGAGTGGCTGTGAAGCCACTCATTTGAGTCGAAAAGAAGCTGTTGAAGCCTAAGCCATTGGAGTTCTTTGCCTTGTATTCTAGGAATGTTTGTCTGCTGCTCACCCATGTACAATATTCAAAGGAGCCTATGGGCGGTGGCTAGCTGTTCAGCTCTTAATGTTGGCACTCACTGCATTGAAACTCATTGAAAATCTGGCTTTAAATGATGATGCTGGCTTATGCTATGGATAACATTGACATCTGATTATCTTCTTTCTGTGGATGAATAACTTGCAAGCTAAGACAAGCGAGAGGTCTTAGTATCTGGAAACTAAAAGCTTCAGGGGTTATTCCATTAGTAGCCCAAGTATTAACAATTCAGCACTTTCTAGTGTTGCCCAGCCTCTCTGTTTTGCTAGTGGAGATGCATGCTGGCTGGCTGCACTGTGCTTTGACAGTATGAGAACAGAAAAATAAGCTCTAATGTCCAACATTTGGTTTAGGTTTATTATAGGTAATTGTAGCTAGGGAATCTGGAAGTTCATGCAGCAAGTAATCTTAGGTGGTCAGAAGTCTTGTCTGGATGATCACCCAGAAGCCTGGAGCACCTATGGAGGTGGAGTTGCACAGTGCAATTTCTTTCATGACATCTTGGTACTTTGATTGGATTCCCGCCCCACCCCAGCTGAAATAAAGAACTATGGATAAAACTCAGAATGGGATGGAATTTATAAAAGCTTGGAGTTATGAAAGGTTCATTTTAAGTCTAACTTGAGGCAAGTGCTCAAACATTCTGCAGTGCTGGTTAAAAATTTGAAGTGGAGACTTTCATACTCAATTTTTTTGACAAAAATTGTACTAATTTTAATCTAGTTCTGATAATTTGGGAAAAATTAGGTTCTACATCTAGAGACGGCAAGAGTTGAATCAGAGAAAGAACACTGTAATAAACTAGCACAAGTTCAGTGTAGCTGCACAAAGAATTACTGTAATAGCAATGGTATACTGGCAGTCAGTATCCTTCCCTCAGCCCAGGACTGTGCAGAATGAATCCTCCTTCACTGCAGGAGCATTGGGATCTGTGCATTACTTCCCTTACTCTGCTTGGATGAACTTGACAACAAAACTGGAGAGAACTGAAACTAATAAGCAGGGACCCTCCTGGTGCTTAGAAACCTTCTTGCAGTTTTGTCTGAATTTTCTGTCCCTATGTTACACTGTCTTGCACGCAATCTCCCTCTCCATTTGTGCCTTGTGTCCTGCAATCCACTGGACAAGAAATGTTATCCACTCCTCTATCTTCCCCTTCCCTGTCTTTAGCTTATATGCTCCTAGTAGCCATTCACTTTTCCTGAGAGCAAAAAATGCAGCAGATATTATATGACACTTGTTAGGGTATTTGCTCTGTGTGTTTTGCCACTTCAAGCCCAGGTTGTGTATCTGTGCTGTAGTTTATAACTTTCTTGGGTCAGAGCCTTGCACTACTGTGCGTGTACGGTGCCTGACACAACATGCCATCAGTGTCCTTGGTCTTTAGGTGCTACATAAGAAATATGAGTAATAATGGTAATATGAAAGGAACTTTCTTATCAGTTTTGAAGTTATCCGGAGCATCAACTTCAATAAAAAGTGGCATAAAGTTTCTGGTTTACGAACTTTATCTGAACTGAACAGCTAGGGATAGATAATCCAAAACAAAAAAAGCATGTGCTGTAACATCAGAATGTTTTTTGAACCTGAAACTGGGACTGTGCAATTAATCTGGTTTCCCAGAAGCTAGCAGATACTTCCAAATCTGAAATTATTCCACTTCTGCAGAAATGAAAGGATTCAGAAGATCAGCCTCAGCAGTTTCTGCTGGGACTGTGCCCAGGCTATGTCATTTATTTTGTAATTTTTTTTCAATTAGATTATTTTTCTTTTTCAAAAGAGAGGATGTCTGACTATTTGATCTAATCTAGTTCATTTATTGTTTTTTATCCTGCTGGGCCTCTCACTGTAAATCCAGTAGTGCTAGCGTAGCACAGACCTTGGTAGACCTCCTGGAAACTTTTGCACTACTTTTCCAGTGGCAAAGCTTACTAGAGTCAGGATCTTTGGTTTAGTTGTAAAGTACAGAATATTTCCATCCTTCTCTTATTAGTTGGGAAGAATTTGGGTGGAAGACAGTGTCAGAACTGTAGACACCATTTTCAAAACTGAGGAGCATTTTAGAAGATAATTTCTTGAAAAAGGTCATCTTCATCTAGTCTTATCTAGCCATTTGTTCCATAGCCAGGTGGTTGGTGTGGGGATTTTTGTGTGGGAATAGCACATTTCCAGCTTTGCCGTAGCCAGGTGGCTTGGTATTCAGCTGCTTTAGAGATCCGCATAGAGCAATGGTGAATATGTCGTAAAGACTATATGATACTGGTACAGCTGAATATACACTGGCAAAAGATATATCATTGCTTACCATCTGCTTTTTGATGTTTAATGAAGATCATTAAAACTGCAGCACACTGTGGTCCTTTTTGCTGTGTGTTGTAACAAACAAGTAAACTGAAAATAAATCCAGACCCTGTGTAAATAAGTTGAAAGATTGCCATTAGCTTCTGTGAGAAGTGGATGGGTTTTTCGTGAGAAGCTGAAACAGCTATTGAAAACAAGATTGACCTCCAGATCAGAGTATAACTTAAATGTTCTGTGTAACTTTATCACCATCTGCTTTGAGTTCTGTTCATGCTGCAGAAGGTCACGTACAGAAACTTACAGCAGACTTCAGAAGTGCCGTGCTGTCCTCTAAAGGAAAACGTGAGGCATGGAAAACGAAAGGTGGCTGTATTGCCAACTGGATGCTGATATAAAGGGGCAGTTACTTATCAAGAAAATGTTAGGTATACTCTCGGAGCTGCCAGGGAGAATTTTTTATAGTCATCCTACTTGGATATCTCTCTTCTTTTTTTGGTGGTTATTTTAGAAGCAAATGATCCCCAGTTATGATTAGATGAACAGTGGAACATGCAATAAATGCGTACTGAAATGAGACAGAAATCCTCTTACCGGTTTGGGAATTATGAGTGCAATAAGCAGTAACATTGGTTGTTTACTGTGCTCTAATTTTCAAATAAACACAGTGATCTTTGTGTACTGAAGATTTTAATAATAAACCATAAGCAGTCACTTATATTTGGCCTGATGCTTTCAGACCACATTAAAAATTGCAGTTAAACTGAGCAATTCTTTGTAAGTTAGGAAAAGGCTTATGATGCTCACTTCACTGATCAGGGAAATGCAGGCTCCTCTTCAGTGGATTATTCATTGTGTGATACGAATCATCGGTACAGAGCGCACTTTGATTCCTCAGCAATCTACTAACATGTTTGGGTTGCTGAAAAAATCATAACAATCTATAAAAGAGAATGCAATTAAATGACCAGAGTAGATACATCGGCAGTCTGAACACCATCTAATTTTTTGTTTCTTTCAGGGGGAGGTGACTTTGGTATTCTGATAACTGTTGTGTTAATAAAAATGTTATTGGCAATTGCTGTTTATGTATTGCAGAGTAAATCTGAAACGCCATGTCTGCTAGTATATTGGTGGCAGAAATCTTTATTTTCCTTAGCCCTAGTGATCTGGAATTCACTTAGGTTCTTCTGCCTGAGAATTGTTCAGTGCTATATTATGGGGATTGATTATGTACAAAGACCATCAGGAAAATAAGTAGTGGGAAATGTTTTCCTTTCTGAGACAACCTTAATTTTTACTTTTTTTGAAGAATTTCTATTGCCATATCCAGGTGCCAAATTAAGGACAAAAAGGCAAGAGAAATAAGATTGTGCTAGTCTGAGAGATTATTTCAGAGATCTGGATTTTCTGGGGGGAGGGAACAGGTGCAAAATGTTCCTTTTGTGCCATTCCTTCCCCTTTTTGATTCTCTTCCTGTCATTTTTCTGAGCAGGTTTCGCATAAATAGAACATGAATGGAGTTGCCTGCTCTGATCCAGATGGGAGGATACAGAGCTGGTATAATTTTAATGTGAAAGATACATTAGTTTTCATTTAAATTATGTAAATATGCATGTTATTCACTGAATAAATGAAGACAAAACTGGGAGGCATAGATGAT
The DNA here is from genome assembly GCF_000690535.1 of Cariama cristata. Taxonomy (NCBI): domain Eukaryota; kingdom Metazoa; phylum Chordata; class Aves; order Cariamiformes; family Cariamidae; genus Cariama; species Cariama cristata. The sequence goes on from NW_009629410.1 coordinate 91,931, forward strand.
AATTGTATATGGAAGGTGTGAGCCCTTGGAATTAATACACACACAAGCTTTTCAATTTTGAACAGCTTAATATCGTAGATAAATCACTGACCTGTTCTTGCAAACAATTACCCATGTGCTTAGTTTTACGTGCTTGTGTAGTACTGTTGCAGGCAGTAGGTTAATTGAAATTTGGAGTAAGCGTACAATCGATAGATCAGATTGGAATGAAATTTTATTCTTGCAAACAATTTCCCTATTTCTGTATATATTTGGATTGAGCTAATTTAGGCTTTGTTTTATGAAGTTCCTCCAATTATTCCAGAATTTTGTCCCCCTCCAGGTAATAGTGTCACTAGAGAGCAGGCAGAAAAAAAGCATCCTTGAGAATACACTTATCCCAGGAAAGGAATCAAAACTTTACCAAGGCATTGAGCCTCTGGAGTAATTTCTTTCTTCTGCTGCTGACAGAGCCCAAACTGAGCCAAATGGATGGGCTTGACAAGTATACACGTGTGCTGTGTAGTATTTACTAACCATGGAATACAGACTGAAACTTTACAGAAGGCAATGAAAATTATTTTGAAAGAGTCAAATTGGTGCACTGCTATAACAGGCTTGAATTATTATGAAGTAAACATAAAATGTGAGCTGTAAAGGGACTCAAGCTCCATTTTTGAATAGCAAGGCTATTTGTTGTCAGGGCTTGGAGAGAGCTGTGCACAGGTCTGTGTATTCATATTCCTCATTAGAGAAATAAAATGTTCTCCCTTATTCTTAGCTCATTTATTTTTATTTTTTCACAACAATACTATTCCCTAAAGAGAACTAATTTTAGGGAATAAAAATGTGACTTGGTCTCCAGGTCAGCAGTAGTAACTCCTTTTTGTTTCTCAGCTAGCTGGGCCAGCAATAGTGAACATTGTGTATTTCCACAGCCCAAAAATGCTAGAAAATAAAGTGATTCATGTAAGTGAAAGGGAATCCGTGTTGTTTCCTTTTAACTAGTTGTCTCACATTTGTATAAAAGACTACCTTCATTAGCTGTGGTGAACTTGAGAATATCTGCAGTTTCACCAGCTGTGAAGATCTTGACTTCTCTCCTTTACTGACACATAAGAATGGAAAAATTTAAAATAGTACTTCTGACTTAATCACCTTTTAGATATTGATGTATTCTCTTTATATGTATACATCTGTATATACCAAATACCCTCAGAACCAATGATAATAATGCAGAGATTTTCATTTATAAGGACCCTCTTGTAATTAGAACAGGCTTACTGATTCCTGCACATGCGGAAGCAGACATGATATTGCCCTACGAAGATTCTACAAAAATAATTATATTGTCTTTCATTAAAATATTTATTAGGGAAAAAGATATTTTGTCTTTAAAAATAGATGTTTGGAATTAAGAAGTTGCTCAGCAGCAGACAATAACAATTGGAAAGTTTCTCCTATGTAGGTTTTTTTTCAAAATACAGCATTTAGAGTATGCAATATCTGCATGCTGCTTAGAATGAAAGACTTATTAAACAATTACAGTATGTCAGAGACAATATAAGTGCATTTACTTTATTTTAAAATTTACTTGTTTAATTAGAAATTTTTTCCTGAACATATCTGGAAACTTTTATATCTCTAGTCACTTTGTTATTAATAGTTTTTTAAACAGTTATAGCATACGATTAGCAAACATCCAAAAACATTATGCATATTTTATATGGCATATATAGTCACCCATTTATAATTTATAACATATGTTGCTAAAACATTTATTAAACATTGATACCTAGTTTCATGTTACTACTACTGTGTATTATAAATACAATAAAATCACTCAAACGTTCCCACAACCTTTATATCAACATTCATTTATTGTTAATATTTTTGCAAACTATGGTAGTGTAAAAATGGCCATAATATATCACAAGTGATTTATGCAGTAATCTCCACCTGCGCATTTGTCATTTGGGCCATACATCGCAAACTGTGGCTGAACCTCTAGGCAAAATATATGCCAATCTGCAAGTATCAGATAGACTCAGCTGTACTTCAAGGAACAGCTGGGGTTTTCAAACAAAACCTGTTGGTAACCAAGTCAGTTACTGGGCTGTAATGACCTGGGCTTACCTCTTTTAGCATGCTAGTTTGTTCAGCAAACAAGCCTCAGACTTTTCTTGTTCTCTGGGCTTTCTGCTTTGTTTAAAAACCTCCTCGCTTTGCAATTGCAACTTTTCTCCAGCCTTTTTTCGGTACGGTACTGTTCTTTCATTGCCTGCTTTAGTTGTGTTATCCCATTAACCTCCTCCCCGGTGGATCTGGGAGCAAACTGAGGTGGAGGGAAGGAAGTTGAAGACCTTCCAGCGTAAGCTGGGCTGCTGTTTGGACAAACTGCAGTGGGAGAGCAATCTAGTGGAGACATGGCCTTGTACCTGGGTGAGCAGAGTGCTCTTGGGAGTTATAGACTGTTGTTCTCTTCCTACCACTACGTAGATGAAAAACCTCTTTGATATAAAATATTAAGCAGTTCTTGAAGCAGGAGGTAGAGTTGAGGGGCCCACCATTCTGAGGTGTGTGGACAGCGAGTGACTCCTGCCTCCATCTTGTTAATGTGAATCAGAATCACATGCACTTCTGTAGCCTGGCAAATCCAAGATTAATGATCTTCCTTACTTCTCAAATTCCTTCAAATCTCTCCTTTAGATAGTGCAGTCTAGATTGATTTGTGGCCTTTGCCGTTGTCCATAAATCTTGATTCTGACAGACATTTTTTATGAGTTCTGCTTTAATGTGCCTTTGCAAGTTTAAGTTGTTTTGCTGCACTTTTGATTTTATGCCTGCAGAGAAGAGAGTGCTTCTGAGGCCTGTGTCGGTAATTGGTAAATGCTGTGGAATATGCCTTGGTTAACTTGCAGCAGAGCTCTTTAGTTGCATCCAGTTTTTTCATTACTGCTAGATCACCTGCCGTGATATCTTTGCAATGGTGAGTGGGTATTTAGCAAATGTGGTCTCTGGATCACTGGATGTGTACTATTTCCTTTTGAATATTTAAACTGTACCCCTGAATCAGTCCTAGCCATTTTGTGATAATATTTCAAAGTATTATGCTGGAATTCCTTGAGATATAGACATGGAACATTATTATTTTAATAGTATTTCTGTTGATATGTTGACTACCTTTTTTTTGAATATAACCTATGATTGTGTATAATTTAATCTCTTGCATTATATCTGCTCCTGATCCAACTAAGCTTCACTGTGAGAGACTTTGCATCCCTTACAGGTATGTTGTTACAGCTGGAATTTAATGAAACTTATATGCATTCTGAGATATCTCTGTGCAAATGTATGAATTTGTCTGGTTTTGGTACAACAATAACTAGAATTAGTAAGCACCCCAAATGGTGTTTGAGATTCAAAGGGGATAAATTTGGTGCTGTGGATTCTTCCCAGCAAAGTGTAAATTAATAGTTCCGTTGTTTGTATCTGGCTTGTAATCTGCAATTCACCATTCTGAAGGATTTTTTTTTATGAAGGAGGAAACTTTGAAATCCTATTAAAGACATGGTAAAGCCAGACAAGATATTAGGTGTGTTTTGCAAGTAGAGGTTCCTGTGTTTTGTGTTTTCGTGTAGAGTACAGAATCTACAAAGCCATTGATTCTTCAAACAGTTAGCAGATCAACCTACACAGTTTCTCCAGCATTATACTGGAGATAGCTCTGAGGACTACGGCAGTGATGTTTGTTTTACTCTCTAAACATTAACTTTTTTTCTCTCTGGTGCTTGCTTGATGGATAGGGATGCAAAGAACTGCATACAGCTGTACTGGCTGGTGCTACCAGACTTCATTTCTTCCTTGTTAGTCTGTGTAACTAGATTACAAATGAAGGTAATGCTGTTACTACTCTGGCCTTAAGCACAGAAGTCAGTGTATGTGACTTGAGTTTGCACACATAAATTATGCATAAATCTGTTCTAGGATTAAGGAGATTTGATTTCTAGAAGTTTTAAAGAGAAGAATTGTAAATGTTTTTAAAATTCAGCTTCTACCAAGTTCCTTTACAGAATCTCAAGACTGAGGCAAGCAATGAAAAATCCATAAAAACACAACTTCAGAACCAGGGAGTGGTGGGATGTAAACATCCTGAGGCAGTGTTCATTCTGAAGTAGTCTTGTTTAAAGTATTTGAAGTTTTCCCAGTGCATTCAGATACGTAGTTTGTGCCATCATTCACCTATTTGATGGAGTTTTAGGTGCTTACACTATACTCTTTCTAGGAGGAAATCATTGCCAATCAAGTTTTGATGTTAACTTTCAAACTACTTCTCTCATATGAGAGAAGATAAATCAAAAGATGACCTAGCAAGGTCTGTGCAGATCTGATATGAATTGCTCACCCTAAAGCGCAGACAATTTAAAAAAGCTCTTAATAGGAACCTAGGAACCTTAGATTCAAAAGCTCTTTGGACATCGTCCGGCTGCTTGCTTTAGGTTACCCAGCCTAGATGATCTCTAGAGATCCCTTCCAACATCAAAAATTATGTGATATTTTATTAATTGAGTCCCTGATTCAGCTTTGAAACCAATGCTTTATTCTAACGTTATTTAATGAAGCATTTGCTTAATTAAGTGCACAGAAAAATCAAGGTCCATTGTAGAATCAAGACTCTTTCCTCTTTGCATCTTTTTAAGCAAAACCAAATGGAAGTGGAGAATTTTGCCATGGAAGTAAGTATATAGAATACGGGTGACATCTACTTCAAATCCTATAGGAGAAAAATGCTTTGCATTCCTCAAAGGGTAATTGTGGGAGCAGGGATTTCTGATCCTGTAATAATGAACTCTGAAAACACATCGGATACTCGGGAAGAGGAAGGGGGAAGAGGGCGTGTTTGTGTGATTGTATTTGCTTTGCTGTTGCTGGGAAGTTAGTGAGTGCATGGAACAGTCAAGAAGTTTGGGTGTTGCTGTAGGATTGCTATTTCTGTTCTTGTCACCGTTTTAGCCAATCAGAAACTTCAGTCCAAACAGAAGTTCAATAGCAAACAGTGCCTCCAGTAAATCGAGAAGCAAAACCCAGAAATGCTGTCTGGCAGGCCTACGCGTTGGCCTTCAACCAACTTCTCCAGTTTGCACTTCAGTTTCAAGAAGGTTTTCACACTTTTCCAGGGAGGGGATAGTATTCAGCTGCCTTGCTTCCGTTCGGGAGGAAAGCACTGACTCATGTAAAGCATCTTTTTTTTTTTTTTTTGAGCAGATCTGGGTAATAATGTGCACAACATGAGGCTCTATAAAGCAGCAGCCCTTGAGCCCAAGCTCTCTTCCTAACTGTAACAGCACTCCACTGAAGCTAATAGGAACTGCTGCGATTAAAACAGCAGCGGCCCACTTCAAGAAAACCCTAGACTCAAGGCTGAGCAGCCATTTTATAGGAAGAAAACTGGCAGTTTTTCAAAAGGATATCTGAGGTGTGTATGTATATGTCTGTATCATTGTGGAGAACTTACAGCAGCTTCAGTGTGCTCAAGTTGACTTCTTAGCATGCACAAACTGCCTCACTGTACATATTTAGCATGTTTTTTCGAGCCATGTTACAATGATCTCTTGCTGTGTAAATGTTTTTCTAAAGCAATAGTGAATTCTGATTTCAAAACAGAACAAAAGCACAACAGTTCTGGGAGGGGATGACAGGCATGTGTTCTTTGTGTGTGGAAGTTGTTAAATGAAGTACTCTTGTTCTTCAGAATTTTGGTTGGTTTTTTTTTCCCCCTTAGTGTTGAGTGCATCTCTAACAAGGCTTCACAGCTTTTGGGAAACTTAACAGCTTTTCACATGCTAAAACTGTAAACTAATTTACTGGTGTATTGCCTCTTTCAGCAAAGCACTTTGGCATGAGCTGAAGTGTAAGCATGCGTTTTTAGTGCTGAGGACAGTGCAACCATCACCATATTTAAAAAACAAAGCACCTCTTCAGTGATTTATGGGATGAGTGACAAAGCTCAAGGATAGACAATACAATACCAGTCACTGTCCCCATACTGTCTTACCCTTATGTCTAATACAAGTTTTGACCAAGAGATTTGTTCTTCCATAAAAATGTAGCATTTTTAAACATTTGATCACCACTACTTTGTAGCATGGTTTGAGGCTGCTGTTGGACTTGTAATAACAGCACAGTGACATTTGCTTTGCAAGATGGATCCAAATAGTTTTGTGCTGTTGGAGTCTGAACCAATCCCTCTCAGTCTTAATGGATGTATTTCAAATCACATTAGTAAGCTGTTGACCAGATTCTAGGCAATTTCTTTCCAAAGCTGAAAGGATGTATTTAAATTGCCAAATAACGTTGCTGGAAAAATCAAAGTTATGGTCCCTTCTAAATTAGGATATTTTTCTTGTTGAAATGCTAGTGGTAAAACCGAAGCTTACAAAACCTTATATTCTTCTGTATCATTCTGTCATGTATTTGTTCAGTTAATTACTTGGTTTTTAAATAATATATCTTCTTACTCTCTTTGGTTGTTTGAATTTCAGATTTTATTTTGAGAGTATATAAGGACTTCTTTGTAGGCAGTTCTATAATTATAGATTTGCTTGTTTGTTATTTGATGATACACATTTTCCATTATGACTATTCTGTAAGTTAAAGAGGTAAAGAACCTGACTTTAATCGGAGATTTATTTAAGTAGGATGGAGGCAATAGTGAGATGTGATGTGTAATAGACTATATAGTGCTTTGTTCTAGAATAGTGCATTTTCTTTGTAAGGGTTAGGGGAAGTTCATCTAGCCCAGCTTTCTAATTTGCTGAAAATCCCTAAGTACTTTATAATGACTCTGCTCGTGTTGGTACGAATTTAGAATGAAAAAAGACATACACAAGTGCCAATTTACTGAGAGTCTTCCGGACAGCAATACTGAAGAGTCCTTTGTTGGAGTAACCCTTTTCCAAAACACCATGGGCTCTACCTCTGTTATGGTGCTGAGCTGAGGACGCGAGAAACTATCACTGTGACAGGTGAGATTTGCTGTCGGGGAAGCCAGAAGAGTCCTTGCTGAAGGAATACAGACCATGTTCATATAAAACGTATGAACTGTGCACTTCAAGAATGTTTTGTCTGTTGTTGTGCGGGTTTTTTTAGCTTGGTTAACTCACATACGTAGGATTAAATCTCAGTTCTTTGTGAGAATTCTCCTGCGTACTGAGACTGGATGAATTCTAGGTTGTGGAATAGAAGGCCAAGTATACAAAAGGCTGTCATTTTCCTATAACTCTTAACAGTCCAGAAATTGGTGTCAGAGGTCTCTTCTCTTTGTGCAGCATCTGTTTTTTCCTGTTTGCTGCAGTAGCATGCAGAAGACAAAAAACCCCACCCTCTTAAACCTAGCATCACCTCATGAAACCCCATGGTACTCCTGAACAAACTTTTGGTTTTAATGCGCTGATAATAATTATATGGGCAACCAGACTGAATTGCTGTACTTGGAGGCTGCTAAACCAGGAGAGATGCAACACTCCTCCAGTTATGGGACTACAGGAGGCAAATTAGGTCTAGTGGGTGACATGGGTGTTTTGCAGTAGAATAAATTTGTTTTAATGGCTGTTGTTGATGGAAAGTAAGATGTTAATTTACCCTATTGAAATCGGGAAAATGATTGCCAGAGAACTGGGCAAGGAGCCCCAAGAGGGGGCAGAATATAAAGAAGATGCTGTTGTAAGAATGCAGACCTTCTAGGGGCAAAGACCGTAACACACTGCAGAACTGGGCAGGGCAGGCCACAAGACGTTCATGGCCACCGCTGGGGTGATCAGACATGGCTGTGACCTAGCAGGATGAATAACATGTCACTGTCCTGCTAGGTGTACTGGATGTTGCAATTTCTTTCGATTAGAGCTGGCTGTTGGAAAGTTTCCAAATGCTGAATTTCTGTATTCTGCCACTTTTAAGCCCATTCTTTGTTAATCATATTTAGCTGGCATGTTGATCGCTCACTTCACTAAAAAAGATTGTGGGGAAAACTAGGCTGCACTGATGTGATGTTAAATCCCTTCATCCACGGGAGCTCCTGATAATTTTGACTTTGACTGTGGCCTTGAACGTCTGTTCTCTCCACTTTTGCAAAGCCAATGCTCAAAGGGAGCTGCTGGCTCCTGCACTGGGGGCTTTATCTACTGGAGTAGTTCCTTACCTCTGCATCTTTTCCACAAATATAGACATCCATGCAAGGTGGAGAGCTTTAAATAATCACCACTGAGTTGTAAATGTTTATTTGTTTTCTTTTGTCGTTATTTGACAGGTTATCTGTGATAATTTTGTTAATTGCCACTTGCGAGGAAGGATCCCACTTACTCTTTTCTCTATACTTATTATACACATATAAAAGAAAGTCATTTAGCTTTAAATCCATCTGCATGAAACACTACTCTTCCTTTGTAGGAGGATTAGTTCTTACTGCTTGACAGGAGAGTGTGTGTTTATATACTGTGTAGTATTCACGACTATAAATACATTTAAACATCAGAGTTGAGCTGCTGATAAGGCAGAGCTATCGCCAGGATTCAGCAGGCTGCTCCACAGCTTGTAGGTTGGATGTGAGCGACAGTGCACCCGAGCCATCTGGAAGTGGCAGCTTTGGGGACCTTGGCCACAGCAAGTGGGCAGCGCGGCGGTGTGCCTCCGGAGGATGCAGCTCCCTGCTGTCTTCTCCCAGGTTTTTCCACTAGTGCGAGGGAGTCATGTTGGCAAAAGCTGGAGGGATGGGGAGTTGGACCCAGCACCTCCTCTCTTCTCTTTCCCCTGCAGTACTGGGTAGAGAAGTGGAGATGGTAAGCAATACATATACAATTAACCTACTGCCTCTTTATCTTGAGGGAGCTTAGAGTTGACAGCAACAAGAAAAAGTGCAATTGTAAGCTTATTTACTACATTTGTTAACCAGCTGGGATATAAACCCTTGAAAGTGAAGGAGCTGTCAGATTTCATTCTAGTTAACCCTGCGGAAGCAAAAGACTTGATTTTAATTTCTTTCATCAGGCATTCAGTTTAATAACGACCTTGGACAAAAAGCAGTACTGATGGAAATTTTTTTAATTCTCTCGATATATCCATGTTGTCATAGGAGCTGATTACTGACAGAGGTCAGCAGGGCTTCCGCTGGAGGACAGCGGAGGAGGTCATCAAAGGGTGAGAAACTGTTCCTTGACTTAAGGCGTCAGGTGCTGTGAAAGGTGATGGATCCATAGCTTGGAGGCTGCTAAACCAGGAGAGATGCAACACTCTCTTTCTCCAGTTATGGAACTACAGGAGGCAGATTAGGTCTGGTGGGTGACATGGATGTTTTGCAGCAGAATAAATTTGTTTTAAAGGCTGTGGTAGATGGAAGGTAAGATGCTAATTTGGCCTCATGAAATGGAGAATAAGAATAGTAGAGAACTCGGCAAAGACACCAAGTGGGGGCAGAATATAATGAAGAGGCTGTAGCATACCCTGCAGTGTTGCGAGCTCTCCTTGAGTTTGCACAGAGAGAGAACAACCAGGATTCATCTTCAGAGTTTCCTGAATAAGAATGCAAGACAAAATGCAATGCAAGACCTGGCACAAATTGTGACAGTTTAAGGCACTAGAAATGTAACAATGAATAATGTAATGGGGATGGTAAGCTTTGCTATATAGTACTGAAAAAAACTTGCTTTGCTTTTGGTTTGTGACTGTGGAAACTGGGCTGCGTTGTTGGTTTTTTTTTTTATTTAACAAACAGTTTAGAGCTATGCTAGCAAGGTTGGGAATTGGTGCTGCTTTCCCCACTGAACAAAATGAATAAAAGCAAAGAAATTAAGGAAGAGAAATGACTTCAAGAGGGGAAAACCAAATAAGAACAGCATCTCACAGCGGGAAGCCAAACTTTGCACTGGAGCAACATTGGCTCCAATGAGGCAAATGCAGTTTAGAGGAGGAAAGTATTTGTGGATTTCGAAGGAAGTGGGGAGAAAGATGCTTCAGTACAGATGAGAGGGAGGGGAAAAGCCAGTATCAAGGACAGAACAGAGAATGTGGGATTACATAAAGCAGCTGTAGGAATTCCCTGCCAAACAGATCTATTACTTTAGTAGGGATCTCTTTTGTGATGTACATAGGCTTGGGTGCTGGCCTTGAGGTACTGCTGTTGGGTGTTGAAATACCTCTCAGGGGTGTGTATGAGTTGAAAGAGGTGTGCTTGTCCCAGGAAAAATGAATAGTGGAAACTGTAGCCCTTGCAGAGTGGGAGTTAAGTGTTCTGCACTACTGAGCATTGGGTTGCTCTGGTGCCAAAATATGGATTTAGTTGCTTAAAATTAAGTCTGCCTGTGTCCCAGTTTCCCCATCTGTAAAATGTATTACAGCAATTTCAGCTAATCCTATTAAATTGTAGTACTAGTGTTTCACTATTAATATATCTACAAGGACATGCATCATGGTAACTTTACCCCATGGTGACTAAAATGTCTGCAGTAGCACAGTATAAAATAATCAGAGCCTTTGGGACTTGGAGCTCTGCTTTTTTATAATTGGTTGACTAGAAAGAAATTATGCCAATTTTCTCCAAGTAAAGATCTGGTCTACCCTCGCCATGAGGGAGGGAAAGCAACCTATTTTTCAGACTAAGATTTTTCTACTTCCTCTCAACTCTGCTGTTTTAGGGTAACAAACAAGCAGGGTTTGAGAATGCTTTGTCTTTCCTTTGCACATTAAACTTGTGATGTTTTTGGTTGTTTTATCTAACATTGTTCAAGGAAGGGCTCAGGTGCCTTCAAAATGCAAAGACTGTGTGCAATGAAAAGACCTCCTGCTAGGCAAGGAAAAAACTTCAGAGGTAATTATAGCTCCATTTCTTCAGTGTTTTGTTCCATTTAGTGTTTTATTAAACCTCTCACCTGATCTTTGGTGTGTGTATGATAAAAGGAAGTTTGTAGTGCAGCCACCTCTGATAGATGATATAATCCTTTTAGCAGGCAGGATGTAAAATAGGTCCCATAACACATCAGGATTTCCTCAGAAACCTCTTGCAAGGCTAATTATTTTTTTCCTAGTCACTGAGCAATCACTAACTCTCCCAGAGTTACGAAGTGCTTCTGACCTTTGATATTTCTTCTATACTTGTGCAGAGATTACACTCAGAATCCCTCAAGGATGCAGCACCTGGCTTACTGTTTCGAAACAGAGGTCTCCATGAAGGACACAATTTTTGACTGATGCAGTTTCTGCTTGCTCGGTGCATCCTCCGAAGACAATAGCGTAACATGTTGCATTGCCATAAGAAAAAATAAAAAAACCTTTTGAGTCCATTATTAATAGAAATCATTAATACCCTATTGATTACAGTGGCAATGTAGTAATTACAATATATCTAAAATGTCACTGTTGGAAGGATTGTAGAGGAAGGTTATGGCACAAGTTTGAAAGTAGATGCTTACAGCATGCTGCTTGAATAAATCACTAGACAAAAGGGAGGCAGTGTGACCTAGATAACTAGGTCCCAAATCCTGGTCAAACATCCCAGACTGGTACTGAAGCCGCAGCAAGAGACTGCAGCCTACATCCTTCATGATGTTTCTAACATGAACTTGTGAACCTGATGATCTGTCGGTGGTCCATGTCTCAGAAGCTGGGAGAACTGATGCAGGGAGTGTCAAGCAGGCAGCGAGTGCTTGGCGTTCTGTATCTGGTTCTGCTGGCTGAGCACGAGTGAGCCATCTCACCCCGCGTCTGCACAGCCACTTTCTTCTGTTTAGGAGCTGAGGTCTAGTTGGGGTGAGGCTTTCAAGTGTTCACCAACGTGCGGTAACATTTTGGGTGTTCAGATTTTTTTTCCAGGTATCCTGAATACATTCAGCTCTTCTGACTGCTTATGGATACTTGGTAGTGCTGCATAGTCTTAATGTCTCCAGAAGTGTTTAAAATCAGAACTCACTTGCAAAAATGTGAGGCTTAACCTTCTTGAAGTATTCATTGTTTAATAAAATTAATTTGCATTTAGACATCTTCACTGTAATTACTTTAAATTGCATACAAGGGCTGAAATCTTAATGTGATGGGCAGGTGCTGAGAGCTTAAGACTCAGGTCATATGTAATTTAGAAATGAATATTCTACCTCTTATTTTTAAGAAGTTAAACGTTACCTGTTGCAGTGCTTTATTTGAAATCATTTTCACTGGAGCTGAGTTCAAAACCATTCCCTCTACCACTCCTCTGAACAAGGAGTTCCTGCAACTTGAAGCTTGCTCTCTGTTTAATGTTCTCCTACTTCAAACACTGATTACTACCAGCTTTACCCTTCCCTCTCGGCGTCTCTAGAAGACAGGCAATGACCTGGAGCAGAACAGTTGGGGTTCCCAGCCCCACACATGGGTCTGTGAATGGAAAGCCAAAGACTTGAAAAAAACCGTGTTCGTTGCTGTTGTAGGCACATTCTCGTTTGAAACATTATTGTCAAGTGTCAGACTACCATTTAAATAAATAATCACCAGAGCCACATTTCCATTCAGTTGACAGCCTGTTTCTTATCTCAGTAATTCCTATGGTTCCCCAACCAGAGCTCAATATACCACATATACAAAATACTTAAAATGAAGCAAAATGTTCTTTTGCTTTCTTTGAGGGGTACATTTTTCAAATATTCCCTAGGAGGGAGTTTTACCTAACCCAGGAACTTTCAACACTTATAGCTGTAACTGAAATGGTAATGATGCAATTAAAGATTAAATCATCAATCAGATGCTCTGCGTTGCTGTGTAGTTAGATCAGGAACACCCAAACTAAAAGGAAAAAAGCAAAATACATGACAGGTCAATGCATTTTTTTTTTTTTACAGTTTTGTTGGACTGAAAGTGGAGGAGAGGAGGCCTTAAGTAAGTTTACTGCCACCAAATGTGTGACTATAATGGGCTAAAAAAAAAAAATACAAAATCATCAGCAACCTGCAGTGCGTAGCACAGTACAGTCGTGTTCCATACATGAAGACTATAAGCTCTTCCTTATCTCGCACAAATAACACATGCTTTTTATAAAACCCATTTCTGATGCAAGGTGGAACAACTTTACAGATGGGAAGCTGTAGCACAGGCATTAAATGACTTTCTGAGAGTTGCACAGGAAACTTGAGCACAACTGGGATTCAAACCCAGATCTCATAACTTGTAGAGTTTTTCTGGTATCTAATGGATTGTCTGTCTTTTGTAGTAACTGTAATAATATGTTATGTGATACCAAAAAAGCCTGATGGTCCTGAAAACTATTCCAAAGGCATGTCTGGGATCCCTGATAAAATGATACTATAACATTGATATAATAAATGCCGAAAATGTATTTCCTGTCTAGCTATGGAGTTGGCTGGTTCATGTAATGAAACTGTTCTATGTATTCTGGAATACCTCTTATTTATAACTTGGGTCTTTTTTGCTAATTGGGGGAGAATAAAACTGGAGGAGATTCTCCAAAGTACGACACTGTTCCTTAGTACTTTTAATGCCTTCATATTGCTGGGATAGCCCAGTAAAGCTCCTGCATAATGAAAACCTGAGTCACTCAAACCATGATATTACTTCTACCAAATGTAATCTTTAAAAGTGCAGTATCTAAATAGTCAGTAGGGCATGATCATTGTAGCTAATTAGATCTTTCCCTTTCTTTGCATTTACCTGGAGTTTTGCATTTGAGAGTCTGTAGAGACCTGCTTTACAAGCTTTTAAACTAGGCACATGTACAGTCCGTGGTCTACCCCTTTTTCTCTGAAAAACATGCTCTCATTATTATTTGTTGTGTGTTCTCTAAAGTAATTTTATTGGACTTGAAAGTCCATGTTCTGCTCTTTCTTTTTGTAGCAATTTAACTGTTGTCACCTGAAAATTTGTCCTCTTGTCTTATTTTTGTGAGTACTTGAGCTCCAGTTGCTTTAGAGGTGAGGTAGAATGAGTGAATGCAGGCTTACTTCTCCCATCCCCTCTCCCTTGTATAGTTTGTATGTGATAACTGCATGCAGCTGGATACTCCAGTGGTTGCTTGTGTTTCAGAGGTTCTTAGGCTATCCATTTATAGCTGAAAAGCCAGCATTTTGCTGTTTGATTTGAAGTTTCATTTAAGCACCCCAGGAAAGTGTACATACTGTGATATCAAAACTGCATGTGCTAGAAAGTGCATATATCCTGTACATTCTTTCTCTACAACGGAGCTTATTTCTGTTTGCTTCTGTCATAATATGACTCTATTTTTTTGAAATCTAATCTTTTGATTGTTGTGGTGAGTAGGTATGTGTGACCGATTACAGCTTTCAGGGCCATTAAAGGCTAGATTAGATCATTCTGATCTATCTTAGCATGGATGTCACAGACTGGTGGGGGTTGGCAGGGACCTCTGGAGATCATCCAGTCCAACCCCTCTGCCAAAGCAGAGTCACCTACAGCAGTTGCACAGGACCATGTCCAGGTGGATTTCGAGTATCTCCACAGAAGGAGACTCCACACCCTCTCTGGGCAGCCTGCTCCAGTGCTCTGTCACCCTCAAAGTACAGAAGTTCTTCCTCATCTTCGCATGGAACTTCCTGAGTTTCAGTTTGTGCCTGTTGCCCCCTAACCTGTCGCTGGGCGCCGCTGAAAGGAGTCTGGCCCCATCCTCTTGACACCTGTCCTGAAGGTATTTATGAGCATTGGTGAGATCCCCTCTCAGTCTTCTTGAGGCTGAACAGACCTGGTTCCCTCAGCCTTTCCTCATCAGGGAGATGCTCCAGTCCCCTCATCTTCGTTGCCTTCCACTGGACTCTCTCCCGCAGTTCCTTGTCTTTCTGGAACTGGGGAGCCCAGAACTGGACACAGTACCCCAGATGTGGCCTCACCAGGGCAGAGCAGAGAAGCTGTTGAAGTCAAAAGAGCAGTGACAAATTGGATTACGATCTGGCCCTAGAAAGTGATCCAGCCTGTTGGAGTGTTCTGGCTGATAAACAGGAATGATGTGTTTGTTTTCCTACTTTGTAGAGCCAGAGCAAAGCAGGCTCTGCAGGGATGCTGAAACTGCTTGCAGCAATATTTTCTGTAATATGAATCCAAATAAGTGAACAGACAAAGCTTTCCATAAGGGTGAACTGGCTCACAGGGAAAGAATCCCTTTCTCAGACACCATAGATACATTTCTACAGCAGGGGAATTTCTGGGGAAAATCAAAGAAGCTGAGCGGTACAGTCTCCAGTCCTGGTACAGTCATGGTCTTGTTTAGAGCCCACGCAGGAGGGTCACAGCCTGCTGCGCAAGCGGCTGCTCCACTGCCAAAACCCAGCAAATGGTGCCCGCTGACAGCGGTGTCCGGAGGGGTGCCTGCAGAGGGAAGAGGTGGCTAGCCAAAGCGCAGCATTTTGCACGGTGATGCAGCATAGGCTTTTCCTGTATCTCCTGTATATGGGCTGTAGCTTTTCCTATATTTCTTGAGTAGTGTGACTGGGGACCAAAGCCTCTAAGCGTTAGGTTGTAAAGACTTGTGTCTGTGTCTTACTAGCATTTGTCTAGCTTACTCTTTCGAATGCTTTAGTTAGTTACATATGTAACTAACTCCAGATCCTGGGGAATTGTAACAGAGTACTTTCATGGATCAAATCAATGTTAGATGATAGTACCAATCATTCAAAATTCCTCTACTTTTCCAGTGACAACCTTTTTATACATCAATGCAATATGTAACTCTGCCTGAGGTGGATCCTCTGCTTGCTGTATTAGGCTTTGTTACAGAAGTAACTGAGGAATAGTGGCAAGTAGGCCTCACTGTAAATGGAAATAGTTTCTCATCTGTACAGTCTCACAAACTGCTCTGGCTTTGGTCTGGAGCACCAGGCTGTGGTCACTAAGAATGAACTGCAGGAGTCAAAGAAATTGGAAGCTCATAAGAAGGAGGAAATAGTCTCTCCATACAGGTTCAGCACCTACTGGTGTCAAAAACCAATTCTTGACATCATCTTTCAGGGGAAAGGGCGAGTAGCTCTCCTGAGCCTCTCTGCTGGTTTTGGGCTCCTTCAGTTAAGAGCAAGGTGTCAGCGGGAAATGGAATTTCCTGAGTTGTGTGCCAAGTGTTGTATCCTTTTGTCTTTGTTCTCACAGCTGGTAAAATTGGGTAACTATTTTATTTATTGCTTACTCCATTGGGTAACCTAGGACAGATATCCTGAAACAAGTGCCATTGAGCAAAGACAATAATAATGCATAGCATTTCTCCAGCATGCTTTTATCTTCAAAATGCTTTACAAGCTGTAATTAAAAGTAGCAAGTGAATGGAGAAAAACATCACAAATGTTCTGATTAGTCCCATGCAAACTGCCAGTTCAGTGGTGGTGTCAGGGCTGACTGCATAACCGTGTCGACAGGTGCCAGCCAAGTGCCACCGACAGAGCTGCCCAGAGCAAAGCTGCAGCTGCGTGGTTTTCACCTCCCTTGCAAAGCAGAAGACTATTTCAGATGGGGAAAATGTCAGCTTTCTGGATACTAATTAAGCTTGATCACTGGGCTTCAGCGGCATAAAATTAAGACAGAGGTAGAAAATCTGAGTGCTGCTTTGCAGATTGCTGCAAATGGTGTTTGGGCAGGCTACCAGGAGTGTGTTAGTGCAAGCTGAGCCAGGCTGGGTTACCACCTCTCTCTAAATTTGTTTGCACTTTTGCACCAACAGTTAACACGCTGAGGGTGACTGACTCGCTTTCCACAGCCTTAGATAGAAGGCAACACCAATACCTATGTCTGATAGTATATCTGCTTCCATGACTAGCTGGCTTCCAGTAATCAAGCTGCCTCAGTTATCAGTGTGGTGTTTTGAGCATGGCGGGCATCTCCTTGGGCTTCCATATGTATGAAGGTAGGAGCAGGTCTCTGTTACATCAGCCTAGTCTCAGACTGTAATAGATACGAGGGTATTATCTGTGCAATCAAATAGGGGAAATAATGGGATTGAACTCTGTGTATACTTTATAGACTTCATGTCATGAAGTTTGATTTAAGCAGCTTGAAAGGCCAGTGCATGTCTTGGCATGATAATTTTGACATGTAGTACATCTCTGGGGAGAAAGTGCATCTGTTTGCTGCTTCTTTCATGTTGACCCTGTCATAATCAATAAGAATAGCTCGTTGCATACAAATTATTTGTGCAAAGGACAAGCATATCTCTTTCTTGTAAAATACCCCCAAAGCAGTAAAATAATTTCCTTTTGACTTTGCTCAATCATTATATAGCAACATGTATAAAGAACATCTAGCTATAAAAATATTGGTATCTCTGATTCAAAGCTATCTGAAATCCTACATGGATACGTAATTATGAATCTGATATAAGTTTAGGTTTAGACTGCATTTCCTGCCAACGCTAAAAAAAAAAACCACACCCCAAAAAAACCAAAATGAAACAAAACCAAAAAAACCCCACCAAGACAAAACCATACAAACAAAGAAAACCCACCAAAAACCCAAACAAACCCCAACAACAATAAAAACCAAACCCTAAATAGTTCTATAGTTCTTATAATTGTTGGGTGGTGTAGAGTGTTTGAGTTGTACTTTTTTAAAAAAAGTTTAATGTATAAAACAATTTAAAACCATTTCATAAATGATTTTTAGAACATAATGTAAATTACCAGTTATATATATAGCTAGTAAGAGGAAGATTAGAAGGTAATAGAAGTAAAACTAAGACTTTTGAGTGAGCCTATAAAAATGTTCTATAGAAATGTGTAATTTTGAACTGCAATACAACATTCCTTTCCAGTGTTTAGATATTCAAATCCCCAGTTAGGATTTTTCTATCTAATCTTCATTTTCTATACCAAAAATCTGAAGAAAGACCTTTTCTTCTCTGTATTTCAATCGCAGAATAAACACCCACACGCCCTCACACATCCCCCAAACCATCAGTTTTGTGCCTTGTTCCAGCTACCAGGACCACTCCCTTCCTAGAGCACTTAGTGAGGAATTCTCTCAATGTATCTCAGTAATGGACCATTATTCTGAGACCTTCAGCACTGGGAAAGAAATACATCCTTGTGCAGTGGGCTAGCTCAAGATCGATGTGCCTCTTAAATTCTGAAAATAGGTCTCAAGTGTGCTATCCTTCTGTCCAGCAGGGAATTTCAATTCCCAAAGCACAAACTCCTCCTATTTGATACAGGGGTGTTACTGGAAAGCAGAACTCCATCCTACTTGTAGCTCTTCTGTTGCATTTGTCACTGCTCAGGCTGACAGAGCTTATCCAAGTCCCTAATTAAAGTCTAAACTCCGATGCTGTTTTGCAATCAGTCTAGGATCATGCCTACAGATTTCATGTGTTTTAGGGTGGAGATGGATCACAGAGCTCAAAAGTAACTCCCAAAATAGTTTGTGTAAGCTGACTTCAGATTTCACACTAACTGGGATAGTCCTTGGAGAATCATTTGGGCCAAAAGAAAAATTAAAAACAGGAAAAAACCCTCCAAAATCTGTCATGGTATTCTCCCATACTGTCTCATGGGAGAGTCTGTCATCTGCCTTCAATTTTATTTGTGAACAAAATGTAGTTTATTCCAGGCTGGAGCACGCGCACATGTTTACGTGCAAGCTGGACAACTGGGGGACCTGAGCACTGGAGTGAAGTAGAGAGCAGCTGTATGGACGTGCCAAGATATTCTTACAGCTGTGACAAAGTATTAAGTTCACTTTATGGCTAACAACTGCAGCGTGTTAGAATCATCCACACATCTTTTTATGTATGCAATACCATTTACACTTTGCAGTCTAAGTACAGGAATCTCATAGTTATTAGAGAAAATCAGACAGCAGAACATTCAACTCAATTTATGTCATGTTCATTAATGGTGGCAAACTAAAAGTACGTATTTAGGCTTGATCAAGATTCAGTGTTATTGAGCTTGCCTGTCTCTCTCCTTAAACACTGCTATGGTTAAAAACCTGTTAGAAGCAAATTTGACAATTTGTGCTGTTTGGTAGTTGTATTGTTCGTGTATTAATAGAACTCTTCTTGAAAAGCATTTCTTCTCAAATTTTCTCATAATGACCTTTTGTTGAGGTAACAACATATTTGGACATCACAATATTTTGAAACATCTCCCTGAATTGTAGCATAACACTCTTAAATATTGCAAGAGGAATATTACATGGGCTGAGGCTACCAATTTTTTTTATGGCTGAACAACTAGAGAAGTTGCTGCTGAATCAGGATTCCCAGGAGGCGAGGGCTAGATTTGCTTCTTGATGTGTTGCAGTCTCTTAAGTCTGCAATTAATTTCCATTGGTACTTCATTGCTACAAGTATCCTCCAGAATCAAAACATTTGCACCAAATTCTATGGTCTTTGTTCAGAAGTGATCTACGCAAAACGCAGAACAAATTTCTGTTGTTGTATGTTTCTGTGTGTTTTCAAAGGAATAATTTCAATTTAGAATTCTTCTAGAAGCAGTACAGCACTAATCTTTACGAAGTGATCTCATTGAATATAGATTGATTATTTCCTAGTGTTCGCTGAATCTACAACGCTTTGCTGCTCCAGGAGTATTGGTACACTGGTACCATCAAGATGCAGCTACACAAAATGTCTTCTATTCCTCCATCCCTTTTCCTTCCCTGCCTCCAGTCAAAAAAAGCTAAATCAAGCTAGTGAATTAAACTGGGAGAACTGGTGCTGTTTTATGTTACTGTTGCTTTTGCAGAAGCAGTTTCTTCTTACTTTCCTATATCTCTGGGGAGGTAAAACTTCAGTATTGCGCTGGAGAGTTTTGTCTTGCCAAACCATTCTTTTTGAGGGCTCGTGAGGCCATCAGTGCCTTTATTCTGCAGGGACGTCGTTAATGTCAGGAGATTCCTCGAATAGTCCGTTCCCATGATACGGACTAGCAGAATGCTCTCTGTTTTAAGATCATGTTGGGTTCAATAAGCAGTGTCCCTCAGTGGATATCTGCCCACAAAGTGGCACAAACAATTTATGGGCAGCTCATTTGCAAATGAACTACACATTTTGGTCAACTCTCCCTCGCTTGTAATTGCATTGCATAGGTTTTGCAGTGGATGGCAAGAGACACATCATCTGTTACAATGGCATTACTACTATTATCTTAAACAGGCCTGCTAACAAGTGTTAAAATTCTGTCTTCTGGCTATAGAGCTATCTAGGCTCTATGAGAGCCAACATAGCTCAATATTATAGCTCTATACTGTGTTCTGAAACTGTGTTGTATGAGACAATTTAGTTCCCTGTCAAAGTGCCTGAAAAGAAGGGGGATAGAGGAATGAAGACTTGACATCATTTTAAAGCAGAGAAAATACAGAGACTGAGACTTTTCATTGATTTTTTTTTTTAAACTTAGTTTATGCTGCTCTTATTTTTTTCAATTGATATGGTATTTTTGTTCTACTAAGATGTTTAGTCTGTGCCATTCAAAATCTTAAACTTATGCTGTGTGGCTCACATTCAGCAGCATAATACTCTTCCTGGCTGAATAAGCATTACACCCGTAACTCGGTTACAGGAGCCAAAGCCTGTGGAAAATTTATTTTAAAATATACTTTTAGAAAGCTGTAGAGTCTCTAAACTTTATGCACTTTTTGGAATAAGGGTAGTGCAAAAAAATGAAAATAACAAGTGATCACACATCATAGTAGAAAGGTTGGAGGCAAGCAATCATGAGCAACATAAATTTATTTAAAGACCTGAATGATTTCTAATGAAAAGTGCTTCATGGTAGTTTGGCTGTACAAAGTGTATGGGGGAGCCTAGTCGTGCTGCTCTGGCAAAATGTGATAAAGGACTTGGATTATTTTTGCATTGTGTGGGACTAATCATAATAAAACTCTAGAAAGCATTTTGCAAATGTTAAATTAGAAATTATCAAAATACTCCTTCCAGGAAGGAAAGTTACTGCCTCAAGAATTGCTAGGTTAAATAACTTGTCTAAAGCCAATGGGGAAAAAAAGCAAGGGTCAGACCAGATTTATTATTGCAAAATGAAAAAGCAAATGATATTTGAAGTTGCAGTGGAATTCCTAGCCCTAAACACCTGTGCTGTCTAGAAGATTTTGGGCTTGATGGTAGCTTCATCCACAGGACACATGTCTTCAGGAAAGGTCAGAAAGACTGTGTCAGCTCAGTTGTCTGGGGAATGGAACTGCTGGTGCAAAGCAGAATACGCTGCAGTATTGTTTCATGGCAAGACACCTAATCTGAGCAAAAAATCCTAATGGAGACAAAGCACTGGCATAGACTTCACCTTACCAGCGCGGGATCGGCTGGACCCCGTTTCTGTGATCCAGCTCCTTTAGTGGCATTGTGGTGCAGATTGCAGAGCTGCTTTCCATTAGGATTTACAGCAGGAGATCTGGTGGGACTTACCCACAGGGATTTGAATTTTTTGGCAGTAAAGATACAGGGAGGCTTTTCTGTCTCTTGGGGAGGCTCAGCAGTAGCAGTGGGTATAAATTAGTAGGTTATGAGAGTCTGTTACAAAGCTGTCCAATGTTAATCTCTTTGGATGTATCTGTATTTAGAATTAATTGTGTTTCTACTGATACAGGCTCACATAGGAACTATGTTTGTGTACCTACTCATTTGCATGTTAATGGGGTTCTCCAGGGTTTTTCCTTGATCTTTAACAATAGGAAAGCCTGGCTAATTGAAATTTATTTGAAAAGGGTTTATTTGCCTCTTGGGCTAGGGACAATAGACTATAACAGCTGAGGAAGGCTGCAATACTCATGTTAGTGAGTTAGATTTTAATACCCGAGTATACCCACACTGGCAGGATAAATTAACAAAAGAGGTGAATGGTTTACACTGATCCCTTCTAATGCTAACCACCCTAAATTGGTTTTGGTCCAGCCTTCTCATGCAGTGACTGCTTCACAGCAGCTGAGGTGGGAACTCTTGATTTTTAGTGGAACAAAGGACCTGCATGTAAAGCTTTCCTTGTGACATGGTTGTACGCTTCTAACAGATGAATCAGCCTCAAGAATGTAGAAATGACAGCCCGAAAAGATCTGTCCCAGTTACCATCACTAACACTCATTTTTAAAAAATTGAACCTGAACTGCCCTTACCTGCCATACATTGAATCCTGGCTTTGTTTATTCTAATGTCTTTGATTCTCTAAACCCCTAATTCCACTGTGACTGGTGGAGGGCACTTCTATCTCAGGGCTTTGTGGAGTCTTGCATGCAGCCCCTTGCTCTCGACATGGCCCCTGTCCAGAAATGCTGGGAAGCGTTGGTGAAGCATGGCAGTCGCTGTAGCAGATCAACGTACTCTGAGAATTACCTCTAGACTGGGAATACTGTGATGGCTCAATTTATCAGCTGCCCCCTTTGCCAGCACCATCAGTCAAACTGCAGCTGGAGGTCAGGATTTCAGTGTGGAAATAACATTTTGGGTGAATGATGATGATTATTTGTTGGGAGGAAGGGTTGTGTATTTTTACTACTTATCCTCTGTGGGTTGTGTTTTCAGTTAACTGTGTGAGAGCTATTCTGATGTGCCACCTTCTGGGAACCTTTGTTTTTAACACAAATATTGTGATTTCTTTCTGTCTAGTTAGTCACCAAAAAACACTGCAGGGCCTGAATAGCACTTCACTAATCGCTGTATTTTAGAACCTGCCTATGATTTGGTGGCATCAGTCCATCTCTTTGCAAATATTTAATTGCTGCATCTTATATTGAGGTTTTTCATTATGAAGAGTTCATTATAAGGCATATAGCACATTTCCTAGTGCAGAACAGAGTATAATCACAGCTGAAGCACAGCTGTCAAAATAAAATGAACACAAAGTGCAGCTATTGCTTTAATTGTGTTTATATACTTATTAACTCTGAAAACTTCACAGCACAAAGTGGTTCTTACCACTGATAGTGCAGTAAGCAATGGGCTACCGCACTTCTGTAACCAGAGTCCAACCATCTGGTTCTGTCCTGAGACAGATCTGAATGATGTTTTAAAAGGAGTGTGGAGTTCCCTGTGTTCTCCCAAGGCAGGGAAAAGTGAATGTGATAAACACAGAATATGTCAAGGACAAGACTGTCATCCTGCCCAAGGAGACAAAGGTCCGGAGGTATGACTGGATGCCAAGTGGTCTAAGGGTGTAGAGAATTGTCTCAGTGGTGGTTTGGTGTGTGAACCAGGTGGAATGGGTGAGGTCTGTTTCAGGTGGACTCAAGGCAGCTGTAGCATTCGGAACTGATAAGCCATTAAGCGGCAAGCCCTAGCGGATGCAAACCAGTTGTGAAACTAGCTCTGTTCATACCATCTGAGCACTTTTTTGGAGCGTTAACTTAGCATCTTCTTGGTTTTGAATACTATGATAATTCAGGGAAGGATTGGACCTTGACATCCTTCTATCCTTTGTATTCCTACCTACCCCCGAGACTGTTTATTCACTGACGTTATTTCTACAGGAGAGGTAAAGATGTAAAGGCTCTACCGTGATGCACAGCTGTATGATATGCTGAAGCTTTCTGTAAGAGCAGTGGAAAGCCATGAAGGACTGGGAAACACTTGACTGGCCACGTATCTCTAGGAGGGAAAAAGGAGACCCACAAAACATATTTCTTGTGCCTGCGGGCATGGATGTAATTGGTGTATTCAGTGTTGCTCTGTCATCCATTGGTGATTTTGGTTTTTTTTTTATAATCTTCCCTTTTCATTGTCCTTGAACAAACATGAGCCTTTATATAAAATTTTAGTTTATTACCTTTAACATACTTAGGGTAAATGATGTGTAATAGGTTGATGATACTGATGAGGAACAGTGACCAGGTTTATTTGATTTTAATGAGTTTATTGGCATCTGCCTCTGAGGGCAGCTCTTTTTGACTAAAGTACATAGTGGTCCTCAAAAAAAAAGCCATGTTCAGAGATTGTCCAGACTGACTGCACACTTCAACTTGAGGCTGGCTACAGTGCTGCATAGTTGACAACTATTTCTTTCATTTTGGCAATATATCATGGCAAATGTCCAGTCAATCTTTGTAAAAATATAATGGAGGAAGCTCAGTCTTGCGGTAATTGACAGCAGCATTAGCAAAGTAAGTCACAAGAGAAAGTCTTAAATGCTCTTTAGGTGTAAATCCACTGTACCATGTAAGCAAAGCTGACGCTGACTCTCTAGTAAGGAAATATAAAATAAAGTTCTGAGATATATTTTTTTTTTCTTGTCTCCGCATCTGTTTGGTGGGTGTTTTTGCTGTTGACTAGAAACGATGTTAAAATAAGCAGCAGATGTGCATCCTGAAATATACTGAGATACTCTTAAATCAATCTTTGTTTTCAAAGTCTTTTGGAAAGTTGATAGAGAGAAATAGAATATTAATAGCCAAATCGGTTGGTAAACTCTGTGAGCACTTTAGAAGTACCCTTCAAAGAAAGGATGTGGTAAACTTTAAATTGGTCCTAAGGGAGCTACACAGGACCATCATCAAATACAGCATTTAAATGAAAGTGTGTCAGGAATATTTTTATCCACCAGCTGGAGCTTGGAAGCATGAAACTTCAGAGTCTTGCTGGGTGGAACTGTACCATATACTGCAACTCTTTATTTTTGTTGTTGTTTTGGTGGTTTTAAGCTGATTGCCCCTGTGTGCTGGAGCTTAAAGCTTATAGCTCCTAAAGGATCATTCTGAGAGAGTGTTTTAATGGTTGCAGTGGCAAGTTACCATGCATTACCCTGGAATGTCCCATTTGCCTCGCATCTCCGATACATAATTTCAGTTTTTGACTCCCACCTTGTCCTTTAAAGGCAGGCTATGTTTACTTGTCTTTCACCATTTCATTTTTTCATTCAAGTGCTTTTTTGTTTTCTTGCATGTTGCCCCTTTTGTGCTTTAGAAGTTTCACAATTTTCAGAGCTTTCTTAGAACACTTCAAATTCATTCTTGAAATCTGTTGCTATGGTGTGTTCTAAAACCTAGCGCTTTGGAAGCCAGTAGACTGTGTCAGTACCGTGTCCATCATGCTGGCTAAGGATTTGTCTGCCCTGCGTGGGGGACTGCGGTACCGAGACTTCCAAGCCTCTGTTAATGCAAGTAGCTGTGCATGTGCACACAAAGTGTAGCGTCGTGCAGAGAAATGAATTTAGATCCAGTCACTGTCTGGCTGCTCTGCCTAAACTAGTAGGTCCTGGCTTACTGCTGCACACTGGTATTTCTTGGAGTAGCAGCTCTACTAGGGCATCTAGATCAGTTGCTGTTCATTTCTTTTTGAGCTTTCTTGACTTGGAAAGCTTTTGCTCTCTTTGTTCAGTGCATAACAGAAAATTGATCCTGTTTAATGACTGGAGGTTTTGGGGGAGGCTGCAAGAAGCAAAACTAGTGAGGGGGCTCTTTGGCTTCCCTGCCCACCCTGGCTCAGGTCCTGGACACTGGAAGCTGCTGTAGTGGAATGTCAGTGAGATCCCATGCAGGCACAAAGTTTAACTTCAGCATTTAGTTAATCATATGCTTTATGATGTTTATTGCTATTTAAAAAGAGGAAGAATACAAGATTAATATTGCAGAGAAAATATTTCACTTTACCACAGAGTTTTAATTAAGTATTCGGAGGGGGGAAAAACATGGACTAAACTAATTCTGCTTGCCTAGAGTAATAGATCTGGAAGCTGAAATGGGTCTGGTTTTTCTTGTCTCGGTATATTAGGAATAAATGGAGGATTGAAAGCAACAAGAGTCCTTTATATAAGCATTTCAAAAGCCTCATAAGGGAATTTCAGAGGCATATCCTGCTACAAATTTTACCTTAAGTGTTTGTGCATCTATTCCAACAGTTGGTTTTTAATGGATGTCAGAGTTCATCTATTAAGCAATGGTTATTACACATATTTTCACATGGCAGTGAAACAGAAAGTTTGACAGGCTTGCTGTGACTGATTAAATTCGTTTTCCACTTCCATTAGAGTTCTTGATTTCACCTTGAAAATATCATCTGACGCCCTTGATGTGATTTTTAAATGGCATTTATACTGTGCATATGAAACACAGTAACTTCTGTAAGCTTTGTATTTAATAATGAGAATGAGAAAATACTTTCAGGTAGTCCCTAGGAAATGGTAATGAAATTCTCAACAGAAGTATGTAACGCTGTCAGAGATCGGTGGTGGTGGGTCTACTCATTTTTCTGCATACACGTGAGAAGCAAACTCTGCTATTTCAGCCGGATTATAAAATGGAAAAGGTAACCTTTTTTGAAAGCCATTTCATGATCGCATATGCCTAGATCAGTCCTTTCTGGTTCAAGTTCCTGGAATACGATTTAAAGAATAAGGTAGACCTGCAGCACTTATTTGGTAATAACTGCTGTTGGGGTGCTTGCTCCTGCAGTGAGGTCTGATGGAGAATCTGCACTGGGAGAGCCAGGGTTAAATCCAAGAGGAGAGGTAGGAAGCTGCTGGGTGAAAGCGGCAGTTCCCAGGCTTCTGACCGGCTTTCTGCATTGATCACCTCTGCTCCTTCAGCTATCATCTCTCTTGAAAGAAAAGACTGTCCCAGTAGCACCAAGAAACTGAGGCCTCTTTGGACTGAACAAGGATTTATTCAACTTAGCGTTGTACTGAAAAACTGTCTTAGAAGACAACTTTAAGTGAAGTGACTTTTTAATGTTTATTTGAAAATTAACTGTAGTTATGTAGTACCAAGATGGACACGCTTCATCAGAAGTTCTGTAATCCCAATGCTGGGATATCAGTAACAGCGTTCAAGTGTGTACATCAATACTGGACCAATTCCTGGATTTTGAGGAGCCCATCTTCAGGGTGTTGGAGACTGATATTTACTGACGACAATCTAGCTAATGAAGGTGTGTTTTAAATGGAAATTTCTGTAAAGCAAGATATGCTGCTCTGGCAATTCTGCAATAATCTGCAAATTCATATCTGTTTTTCTTGATGGTTTCTTTGGAAATCTCTGCCTCTTAGGTAATCTCCCTAAAATCAGAATGTTTTCTTTTTCATGTTGCCATTTTCCTTTTTTCATTGAAGCAACTTTTTTGTCTTGAAATATCCTTTTTTTAATTTAAATTAATAGTACTTTTAATCAACTTCTCAATTTACATTTCTCATGTTTTCATCATACTCACAATTTAAATACATTTTGGACTGCAACCAGTTGAGGATTGGGAGGAAGCAAAAATAAGAATTCAAAGATGCTGTTATTTACCCAAGTTTATCTGCAGCTCCACTCAAAATCAGTGAAATCAAAATCTGAAACAAATGACAGGAAGCTATGGGACAAACAGAAAGAAGTGAATCTCTGGGGAAACACTGGAAAGAAGATGCCAGCAGCTTTACACACACGATGACAAACCCTCATCCTTTGTCGACTGGTGAAGCTCCAGTGATTTCACAGGATCTGGCCATATGTGCTTCTGAGAAGGAAAGACCTGCTGAGTGGCTATGGCAGGCAATCTGCACGTAAAAAGTCCACGTCCTCAGCCTCCCAGTCTCTCTCTCCCTAAGGGCACCCACTCAAATTTTTGTTTGAATTAGAACGTATTTTGATTGCATGAGAGCCACTTAATTTTCGATGTTGCAGGCTCCTGGATGTAGGGGAGCGGGGCTTATTCCATTTCTCAGTAAAGGCTGGGTGCAGTGGGTCAAAGGCTACTTTTAGATACAGGTTTCTAATACAAAAATTCTCTCTGTTAGCTCCAAATGACCTATGAAGGTAGTTGTAGTGTGCTTATCACAGTGTCTAAGCAGTAGATGATGTCAGGATTTGACTTTGTTCTTACTAGAACAAAAGCTGTAGAATCTAGAGGAAAGAACTAGAAATAACATCTTCTCATTTTGCAGCTGAGTATTGCAGATAGGAAACTTATTTTCCCACCCTCTTCTGAAGGACCTACTGCAGATTTTTTTTTTAAACTGAAACACTGCACCTGATGGTTTCAGGCTTAACTTTTGTCTATTTAGCTGGTTTTTGACAAGACTTGTTACAGATTCAAAGGTCAGTTGTTCCTCCCCTCTCCGCTGACAACATGCTTAACTAAAATGTAAACCTCTGGTAGCTGTAGAATTTGAAGTGGGAGAAAATGCAGATGTTATGTTTATTTCCAGTAGTTTTTAACTCCTGTTCAGGGAGACAGGCAAACACAGCAGTGTGCAAAATGTGCCTAAAGCTACAGTTCTTTCATTTCCCTGCACAGTGCCCATAAGAAGAATTATTAAACATGATTTTCACAAGGCAGGCATTTGTTTTTTAAATCAGGACTGGAAGATACGCTGGGGCTTAAGAGATTTATATGCTATTGCCTCTTTTATAATTGTTTCTGTAAATGAATGTGAGAGTTGAATCACTTAGCATCATTTGCTTTGCTGGAAAAAAGCAGCAAATTTTCAACTGAGCTTTTCATAGCTAGGCAAATAATCTGTTACTCCCGAGAACACCTTGGTGTTAGGGTTTATTACTGTATGTATATTGCTGCCTTTTCTATGTGAAAGTGGAAAAAAAAACCAAACAGCTCATGCTGTCAAAACTCTAGGATGTCTAAATGTTTTTGAAAATGTGCATTCTCCGTACCCAAGTAAGATTTATATTCACAAAGACTGTTCAGGTCCTCAGCTCTTACTAATTTTGCCAGCTCAGTTGATTTCACTGGTGTCATTTTACCTGGCACCAACTGTGAAAATGAGGATCCTGGATGTTTCTACTTTAAAGACAATAACTTCTTGCTGAACTATTCTGTGATCAAAAGTGTGTGTGTATATACATACTCATTATGAAAGTCTGCAACTCTTGGCTCAGCTGTTTTACTGCCTGCTTTCACCCATTTTTCTATATACGTGATACACTATTCTGTATACATGTCTAGAAGATTATATGTATATGTGTATATATATAAAAATATGTTAAACTACTGCAAAAGAGAGAACTACTGAGAATTAGTGCTTCCACCACTGAGTAAAGCAATGCCATTCTACATCAGTTAGTTTGTCCAGAAACTGGCTTGTGAATTCAAACTTCTGCATTCAGGAGGAGTTTGAATTACGGCCAACTGAGACCTCATTAAACCTGCATCCTAGTTCAAAGTATTTGTTCACATTAGTGCATTTCCCCCATTTAGCAGTCCTGAGGAGCAGCTCACAGGAGCTTCCACAATTACGGGTGCAGGTTACGAGTGACCTGGCAATGCCAGGTTTCCCTCTTTGCCAGCTTGTGGAAGCAGTGATCTGCATCGCATCCACAG
Organism: Cariama cristata; assembly: GCF_000690535.1. Lineage (NCBI taxonomy): Eukaryota > Metazoa > Chordata > Aves > Cariamiformes > Cariamidae > Cariama > Cariama cristata. The sequence continues at coordinate 121,125 of NW_009629410.1, forward strand.
CCTGGAAGGCGAGGAGAGCAGGCTGGGGCTCGTTTTCCCTCCGTTTGTCTGTGTGAAGAGCAACATTCAGGGATGCTGCTCATCTCGTCTCACAGCGGTGGGTGACCGTGTAGGTGATCCTTGTGAGGAGGCAGCCCTGACATGGCAGTATAACTGAGATGCAGAGCACAGCATGCTGAGAGGAGACCTGAGTCACATTATTTGTGTCCACCCAACTCTCAGGTGGATCCTTTTCTGTTGTTTTTGAACATTTACCAGTATGAAACAGTTATGGCTTTTGCAGTGCCAAGATCTATTTGCTTGTGTGTGGTTTACATTGTTCGTGGTCTGGCGGTGCAGTTTCACTTAGGAGCCCATATGCAAAAGTTGAACACACCTTTCACTCAGACTTATTCAGTTAAGTTTTGTTCATTATCTTAATATTTAAAATGGAAATTAAAGATGCGGTTTTATTTCCAACGAGGAGCTAAGTCTTATTTTAGGGACACCTGATGCAGTCAATGCCATTATTTTTGCATGTAAAGATAAATAGAAATTTTAAATAATTAATATCAGGATTTATTCACATTTCTCCCTGTGAAAGAGAATTAGTTTGTGAGATACAGAGAAAAATACATTATTCATCATTTCATGTTAGAAATAAGAAAATTGATATCAGGATATTTGACATGGATTATAAAATCTCATTAGCAGCAGTGTTCTGGGATGGTCTGAGAGGAGAAATACATTTAGTTAGACCAGATTAATACACAGTAGTGCCACAAAGTAAGCTATGTCCTCCTGATTATTTTTGTGAGACTTCAAGATATTAGTTATATTTCCTCTTGAAATTAATATTTAGTGAACAAAGTTCCAGAATAAGTCCCTCTGCAAAAAGTGGTTTGCAAACTTAAGATACTGAGTAAGCAGGAGTTTTTCTACATTAGTTTTCGCTCTGCTGTTCCAAACATGACTGACTGAGAATGCTGTGGTGTAAAGTAATGGCCATCTCATAACCTATTATGTTGCATGCAGCTGTGAGTCTTGACAGGTTTTTCTCAATAAACTTCTCAGAGAAATTTTCTGTCTCGAGTCCCAGGGAAAGCAGCTTTTTTATTGTATACACATATGCAATGTCTGAAATGTTGAGGTTGCTCTCCTTGGAGCCTGCAGGTACTTCCCTGGCGGGAAGATAATAAAGACATTAAGATGCAGCATTAAAGTACTCTTGTAATCTCACAGTAAAATAATTAACTCTGATAGTTCAGCAGTTTGTTACAGGGCAAAAGGTCTGTTTGAAGAATATGGTGTCACTAATTACTTTTTGTGATTGTATGTATTGATATTCCAATAGAGAGTCAGAAGACAGTAATCTGTCAATGAACTGTTACTGGTAGACTCCTGGGGTGAAATCTCAGGCCCATGGAAGTCTGCAGTAAAAATCCCCTTTACTTCCATAAGCCCAGAATTAATGTGCTTGGGTAATTACACTCTCTCCTTTGGCAGAAATCTGTTGCTCTAGAGCTAATTGCTGGATAAAATCACAAGACTAAACTAATAAAAAGCACTGGTAGTCCTAGGTAATAACTAGGAGAACAGAAGGAATAAAGTTGGTATTAAAAGTGCGGTTTAAGTGAACAATAATAGACATTCACAGCTGAGGCTAAGGTAACCCTTGGCCCTTTACCTCACTGGCTTTTCACAGCAATGTAAAACAGTAAGTTTTCAACACAGGCTTTTAATACAGGTTTAACATCAGCACTTTCACTAATGTTCATGCTCCTTAAATTCCCCTGCACAATGTGCAGTGATAGTGTCATCTAGGACATCGGTAGTTCAGCAG
>NW_009629410.1:122977-143015 GCF_000690535.1 Cariama cristata
TGCTCCATTGCTGTCTGAACTTGTTTTGACCTCTGAGTGCAGTATTGCATAAGGCAGATAACTTCAACTACCTAATGAAATACTAAAAAAAGAAATATTTCTTTATTTTTAACTGTATCTTACTCCAGATGCTTATTTTCCAGTGTCAAGCAGCCTCTTGGTTTTGCAAAGCACTAAGAGGATGTCCACAAGTTCATACAGCATTATGAAAAGCGTGTAAAAGGCTTCATTTTCATCAAAACTACCTTCAGAGGTTGCTTATGTATTAGTCTTTATTCTTATTTAAAACACTACTGTGAGACTACTCAAAATCAGTTGTGTGGTACCCAGGGCAGCAGTAATGTGTTTCTGAGAAGCTGTTTTAGAGATACTGTTATAAAGCCCAATCTCACCAAAACCTAATATTTAAACACTACTTTTACTTTGTATGCTATAATTTTGATCTTTTTTCCAGTTATTTTGAGTCCTCTCTTTTTTTCTTGTACCCTCTCATAGAAGGTTTCATATAATGGCCATTAACATCACCAAGAGACGCTACAGGTAAATGTGGTAGTGTACATTTATAAATAACATGGTTTTTTTAAGAATGGAAGGAAAAATTCACCACCTCATTATGCTAAAGACTGAGGAGGAACCACCTCAATTTGGTAGATGTACTTTCATTCCAGTGATGCATGGGACCAATTAAATGTGTTACTCTATAGCACAGAAGGCATATTATCTATTTTATTATACTCACAGTATCTAGCTTAAATGTTTTGGAGAACCAATTTTAAGATCCAGAGGTCTGTAAATAGAAGCTCAAATGATAGGAGGAGATGCCTCAGAAATGTGATATAGGTTAGATGTACTCTTGTTAACACCTTCTCTAGGTCTGCAGAAATAGTCATTTTGATCCAAGCATTTTGTACAGGTCAGGTTGCTTTGGAATTGTAAATGTTAGATGAAGGATTTTCACTGTTCAGTAAGAGGACTGTATTAGTCTGTGGCTGTCTACAGACCAAGAGCAGCATCACAAAACAGAAAAATTAAAGACTTTTAGACACGTTCAGAAAAGTATAGGGTGTGCTTGGCCTTCAGAGAAGGATCTAAAATAGGTGATGTTTTGTGACATGGAAATGTTAGCAAAGAGGGGAAATGCAATTTTAGGGAAACAGGCTACTGCATATGTTCCTCAATATGGCTGCATAAAGAACATCTGATTCCTTAACATCTTAGCCTAGCAACCTTGATAGAAAGGAGATGATAACATATATATACACACACATATAGATCCAGCTGGAAAAATCAGCTGAAATTTACATGTCAAATTCAGAGAAAAATGCATCCTGTCTCTTTTGCAGGACAATCTGGGTAGTCTGAAATGCTTTGTACTTACAAATTGTGACAGATTCTCTTTCTTTCTCTCTGAGAGAAACAGAAATGCCAGAAACAAGAATACCATATGAACTGAAAAAGAAAATGAAAAGGTTGGGAAGGTCAGAAGAATTTTCTCCATCTAGAGAAATCTGTAACTCAGGGGGAATCCACAGGTAGCTGGTTAAGGCTGCTCTGTGCTTCTGGGCAGTCCTGAGAGTATGATCCATTATTACTGCTATATAAATCTGAGCCTTATATTTAAAGCCTTTTCTTTGAAAGATGTAGGCGTCAGTCTCGTTATTCAATGATTCTTATTTTTAAATGGAGGGAACTATTTCATGGGTTGGGTGGTTTTGGTTTTTTTCCTTTCCTGATTTGGTATTTGTAGCCTGTTAAAATTTGCATGTAATTGACAGTGAAATGCAAGGCTGTCTAAACCAAAATAATCATTTAGATAAGCTGTGTCCTCAAAACATTTTTTCCCTTTCTATTAAGTAAGCAGTTATTTGAATATTGCCATGTTCCTGCCTGACACATTCCTTTCAGCAGCTTGTTCAGAAGCACTGTAGACACAACACAGTAAAAGCAGAAGAGCTATCTTGCCATTTTTCATCACTGACAACATAGCTAAACCTTTCATGAAAGCTCTGTCTCTGGAAGAACAGGTGCCTGACAGAGAAACTGCTCCCGACTGAAATGAATGGAATTGCTTTCTCAGATCTGTGGACTTCTATTAGGACAAAAATTCAATTTCCAGACGTTTGCCAAGGGTTCCTTCGTAGCCCTTCCACTACTCAGTGCCCGTAAAGAAACCTCTAGTGCATGGGTAAAAGCAATGCTTATGATTGGCAACTACCCATGAGCCTTCCTTTTAATTCAGGATGGACAATGCTGAAATATGATTCCCGTATGTACGGTTGCTTAAGAGCTGTTCTTTCAAAATGAAGGTCTTCTGTACACAGAAAGTGGAAGAATTTCTTTTATGCATACAGCATCCTATGTACATTTTATGAGGCACGGGCGATAAACAGGAGAAAGGTGCCTAAGTCATATTCTGCTCTTTGAATGTGGAAGAGTTCTCCCTGCCTTTAAGGAACACAAGCATGTGTTGGGTCTGAGAGTGGAATGGGACAAAACCAAGAAGCTGTAGACTTACACAGGAAGCATACAGTGTGTACCAGAGCCATATCAACTACCAGTGTTTACAGAAGATTCAACATAATTTCAAAGGTCAGAAATTTATTTTCTCCCAAAATGCAGGGTCAAAATTGATCTTTGTTTAATTCCGTAGGGTTTAGAGAAGTCACTTTACTGGTACATTTGGCAGGTCCTTGGGCTCGTAATCTTAATATATTAGGTATGACAGAGGAAGGGAAAAGACTGTCGTAGCACGAAGCTGGCAGAAGAAGGACCTGCACTGTCGTTCATGAACATGAGGCCAGGGTCTCCTTAGCAGTAAGCATGCTCAGCATCTTTCAAGAACAGACCCTTTTAGTGTCATCAGAGTTTATAGGTCTTGCCCCACTGAATTATATAAATAGCTACAAGTTACAGCCCTGTAAAATGCTACATGTCCTTCTCAGTTTGCTGAAGGCACTCTGTTCCCATTGACCTCCAACTGAACTGAACAAAAGCTGATGTCAAAGGGAGTTAAATGCACTCAAAACATTTCCTTCTCTTTGGGAAAGTTTTGAGGAATAAAACAAGCTATTAGATATCTAGTCTGAGTTTTCTTTACTTTTTGTGCTTGTTCCTATTTGTGTGTATATATATGTATATGTATCTCACAGGGACATATAAAATATGGGAAAAAAAATGAGCACCAGAAAATTGAATAAATGTGGAAAAATCCTTGCTGACAAAAGTAGCTGTTGTCACGGAGAAATGGTTCGTTACAAATTATATACTTAATTCTGAGAAAGTTTAAATTAACTAACATGTAGATCATCAATTCTCCTCATGAGCCACAGATCTATAATTAGATGTGTTTGTCCTAACATGTCCAGATTTTGGTGTTCAGTAGCGTTGTTTGGTTGTGACTTTACTTGTGTGATGATGTAGGTATAGACTTCCACCCAGGAAGTAGGAAGACAGCCTAAGCAGCTCATGGTCGTAGACTGGGTCTGTACCGCTGTTGACTTCTCCGTGTGACTGCTGCCCAGCCTGAGCTCAGACAGCATCCTTGAGTGCATATGTGCACCAGTTTGTACGGTCTGGTGTGCTCTGCTGGAGAATGATTGTACTGGATAACAGCTGTAATGGGTAATGTGTACAAACCCACAGAGAGTAGCTTTGACAAGATACGCACTTGTCAGGGTTTATAAGATTAAGTTCTCAAGAGGTGACCTCAAGCTATGGTTACCACCCAAAAGTTAAAAGCAAGCAGACTTCGATTAATGAACATTGCTGTGCACCTGCTTCTCTGTCACTTTTGTTCTAACACTAAGGCTTGTTTTCCGAACTAGGTAATCCTGAGGTGTAGTGATACAGATGCTCAGGAACTCTCTCTGTATGGCCTGATGTGTTAAGGTGGAAAACTGCTGTGGAAATCTCTTGAGAACAGCTTGTCACACAACGTTTTGTGGGCCTCCCGCTGCTGCCCTTAGTGTCATTCAATTTGAGGGGACTTGCTCTATGTGGGAAAGTGTTTCCTGACTGAGGACTGGGTTTAGGGCTTTTGGTGGACTCGTAAGGGTCTGGAATCACGTACAGAATTGCCAGCCCCTCTGCTGATGCTGTCAAGGCAGCAGCGTCAGCACTGGCCTGGGGTCTGTCTGTGTACATAACAGGAGCCCGAGGCAGCTGGGCTGCCCAAAGAAATAGCGTGACGTCAGTTCGTACCCTTGGTGGTGTGGTCAGTTGTCCACAGAGTGCTGGTCTGACATAGTCAACTCCTTTCACGCAGCCCGTGCACTTCTTTCATTTCTAGCACCAAATTCTTTTCCTTTCTTTGAACGTTCGGATTTGCCTGTATGTTTCTGGTTCTGTGTCACAGTCATTTATTGTGGTTTCTTTGTTTATGCCAATTCAAAGGTCACATTGCTTTTATTATACCTTATTAACACTAATCTCCTAGAGTCACTTGGTATTTCCAATTGCTAGTCCTCAAGCTGTGGTTATTTAGATTACCCGCTGATTTAGTCTTTTCTACTTACAGTATGTGATTTTTTTTTTTAATTTCTTTTGGCTCAGTCCCATATAATTATCACTCCACTCATATTACGAAGGGTACATTTTGGGATTCATAATTCCGGAATATGTCACCACCAACAGAAGCCTGTGAAGCAGCAAGAATATGGAAATATGCTTTTGCTTGGAAAAAAATAATCTGCCTTGCACTATGTAGACCACAATACAGTTACAGCTGAGACAATGCTATGGTAGAGCTAGACAGATGCTCCCAGTAGTGTCTTCAATGTCTGCAACTATAAATGCAAAACAAAAGGCACAAAAATAACCAAACTTGATATGGGCTAAAAAGAAACTTTTCAACCTAGTGGCACAGAACCCAGTATTTGTGCTAAATGTGCTAAACAGGATCTCCAGAGGAACCGAGGGTCCTTTTGAGTGGGTTAGTTGAAGTAGGCTTTATTGTCGTATCTGAATTCTGGAGGTATTGTATTTATTGCTATATCTGAATTCTGCCTAGCTGGAAGTGTATTTATAAAGTCCAGGAAGCCTTAGGGGGTAGGAAGAAAAAAAAACAAAACCAAAAAAACCCACAAAACAGAGCAGGGAAAAAAAAATGTGAATGTGTTCCAATTAGTATGTTAAAGGAACTCCTAATTTTTTTTATTTGTTCTATTCAGTATCTTTTTGCTGATAATCCACTCAGTGAAAATACATGGATTTTTAGATGTTTTGCAAGGGTTGTTCCAGATAATTTTTTTTTATCAGCAGAAATTGCTCTAGGAAATACATTGTAAAATCTTCCTTCATTTGTTGATAACTTAAGACATTTAAGAGAGTGAGAAATAAGATTATTTGATAAAATCATTCCTTTTTTCTCCACTTCAAGCTTTTAAAGGAATTGATTAGTGTAAAAAAAAAAAAATCCTGCAAGATATCATTTTTGCAGAATAACCCACAAATACGACTTAAATCGATTTATCTAGGAATCTGAGGAAATCTTCATTTTCTAGTGTGTTTTCAGTTAAGAAGAGAAGCTCATGGATATACACTCTTAATCTCTGAGGGATGCTGAAAATCATTTTTCATGGTGGAATAAAGTGAATATATGGTACTTGCATGTGTAGTAAAGTGACTTTTTATATGTAATTAATTATCAGTTTCTGAAAGTAGATGAGGAATGGTTTAGATGCTTAGATTATCTGTCTGGGATGCTTTGGCCCGCAGATTTATCTCCTACGAGCCAGGGGAAAAAAAAAAAAAAAAAAAATCTCTTTAAGATTAAATGTTCAACTTCCCTGTAAACTCTGTGAAAAAACTGTTACATCCTACACTTCTCCTGTGTCCCTTTGTGTTCTGCAGTGCCCTCCTAAGGTATAACATAAATATTGCTCAGGAACTTCTCTTTCCACCCATAATTCATTTTAAATGTTTCACTTTGAGCACATAGAAAGACAAACAAGCACTGAAAGAAAGTGATGTTTCAAAGGTGATTAACAGTTAGGAAAGGTGTATTTTATATAGTCAAGAAATTTTCTTCTGTTGCTTTGTGTGTGTGATCTCTGCAGCAGCAGTGAGCTACTGCCCTTTTTCTTCTGTTCAAAATTATATTTCAAGTCCAACCATGCAAAATCAATATATTTCAGTCAATCACATTTAAAGCTTTACTTGATAGCACATGTTCTTCCTATAATATACTGGGTTATCGCCTTCCAAATTTGATAGAGCCAGGGCTTTGGGATGAGATAAGAAATATTAATGCGGTGTGCAGTTTAAACAAATCAATGTAGCAATCTGCGCCGAATGCTAGCAGAGTAAACAGTTGACTCTCATTTGACATGCAGCAGTCCCAGTACTTAGCTTGGCCACAGTTCCTGCAATTTGTTTTCATTTATGTTGAACCACTGAAGCCTTTTGCACTGCCATTAGTACTTTGGAAGCATTAAGGAGGAAAGTGAGATGGATTCAAATCCATATAGGTACAAAATCAAACCAATCTTCTTTTGTAGCTGAAAGTGAAATTCTGAGAAGCTCAGATTTCTTTAAAGTCGTTTCTCGAAATTCATTGTAGAAATCATCAAAGCATGGTTTTTCTGCTTTATCTTAGTCTGAAAAGGAGAACTTACTTTTCCTGACAAGGCAGTGTATTTTATATTCCAAATACAATCCAGCACTTGCTCAAACTGAACTCTCATTTATTCTTCAGAGCTATATATGGGAGAAGAATACATTGTCTACAAAATGACTACATAAAATAGCACCTGTGGGAGAGTGGAATGTAGCTAACAAACCTATCATTTGAAATTTACCACACAAATATAATTAAATATTATTTCTTTAAAATAAACAGGATTTCTTGGGGTTAGCAGGAAAGCCCACACAATTCTCTGTCCTATTTTGCTTTTGGTGCATGTTGTCAAGCTTGGTAAATTTTTTAGCAGCTGTCAAAGTAAATTTATTACAGAAGAGGTCTAAGTTCTTGTGTAATCCAGAAGGGAAAAGCCCTGGTGACTTGGGTTTGCTTCATCTTTTGTCTTTACAACACTTTAAAAGCCTCGTGTAGTTAAGATTCAGGAGCAGCACTAAGTGAACAAAAATTTCCATCTGCTGAAGAGGAGTGTGTTTGTGTGTAAAATATGTGTGCATTTATATTTAAAAAATAATTTCCTAATAGCTCCCTTCTTAATGGGTCTGGTTTAACCATGTAATCTGCTAAGAATGTAAGTGTTAAACCAATGAAATGGAATTTGAGCGCTGAAATGAGCACGCCACAAGCTGAGCTATTCTGAAACCATGAATTTTTGCTGATGTTTGGCGGCGGGAGCTTGAACTTGGGTGAGGGAGGAAAGCTGCCAGATCAATGACTGAGGGATCTAAGATTGTGTATTACATGAAGGCTGTATCCCAACAGCTGTGCGTTGAGGTGTCACACAGATGTCAGCAACACAAAGAAACCTCTTAAAGAACCATATATAATATGGCACAAAATCAGTAAAATCAAGGAAAAAAAATTACTGTGTCTTACGATGTATTTAAATTTATTAAATATCCTAAATATACCAGGACTTTTGGGCACAAAAGGCAAGCGAAACTTCATTCATGAATCTATTCACTCTGAGATGGTCAGGACTGTGGATTACCTCTTGTTCTCCCTTCTGCTCCAGAAAAGCTGTACTACCTTGTTCTGACATGCAACCATCTGGTCGAAGTCTGTTAAGCCAATTCTTTACGGCTTTGCTAGTCTGGGTCACTGGCAAAGCACTTCTGTGTTGTCACTCTTGAGAAATTAAAGTTAAGCAAGTATCTCTGCGCTTCTGAGGGAACAGTCAGAGCTATGAAATATAGCAAGTAACAGCAAGAGGCAGAAGGAAATTAGAGATTTATTTTTCAATTCATTTCTACAGAAAAGTGCATAACTATGCTCCTAGCAACCTTCATTTAGATGAGCATGTCTGTGACTGTGCCTATCAATGTCCCCTCAAACTAAAAAGCCTGGAGTTCACTTAAATTAAAACAAGTACATTTTGAAAAACAACAACAAAACAAGCAAACAACCCCCTCTCCCCCAAAACAAAACATCACGAGTAGAAAAAGGGAGTAATTTGAACTCACAGGAATGATGTTTCTTTGATCTTTGGGGATTGTATGCGCAGCTCCCCACATGCTCTTGAGCTCCTGAGCAGAATACATGAATAGGTGTGTGCAGTCTACAATCTCTCTTTCAGTAGAGTTTCCCAGGTCCTGGAAATTTGCTGACCTTAACTGAAGTCTTTTATCATTGTGTGATTACTCTTTGAACAGCTGGATTCTCTTTCTTAGCATTATTTACATTTTTTTGATCAACTTTAGTCTTTCATAAGAACTTCCCCACCCCAAATCAGTGTCTGTCTGTGAGTGTCATGCCTGGATGACTTGAGGTTTGCCAATTTAGTTTTACAGCAGGTTTAATTTAAGTGATTATATTGACCTTCTTTCAATCTGTTGCAAACAGTTGAGTTTTGGTTTTGTTATTTTTTTTTTTTCCCCTCAGCAGGAGGTATAAATGAATGGGGGAGGGGAGATTAACTCAGCATGAAAGGTTGCATAATTTGCTACCCAGGTCTGCTAATGAGACTATCATTGTTATAATTTTTAATCTATTTACTTACATCAGTTCTTTATGAAGAGTGGATTAATATGGCATTGGGTTAGGTTTTAGTAGTTATTGTTGTTACATTTTGGGGAAAATTGTTATTTGCGTAATATCTGTATTTCTTTATTCTTTGTGTTTGCTAAATTTGCCTTGTCTTACATAACTAATATTACTGGTGTGAAAGATTGACCTATATTTGCTGAAAATATTACCTTGATATATGCTTTAGAATATTTTCTGTTTGTGATGTATTTAATTTTGTAGGAGATGCAAGAGCAGAAAATTGCCCCTCTTTGCACAGTCTTTAAAAGAAATCTAGAGTCCTTAAGAGAAATATTGTAATATAGGTTTCTAATGGTCTCGATAGACTTACACTGTGAATATTTTAATTTTTAGAAGTTTTATGCAGTAAGGTTGGAATTTGTTAAAGACTTCAGTGACCAAAATCTGTTCCTTCTGAAGTTAGTGGAAAACTGCAGTTGGTTTCAGCAGAGGCAGAGTGAGGCCAACAGCAGGTAATTATGAAAATCATATCCAAGTGGGAGTAGACCTAGGTTAAATATTGAAAAGCACCTAAGCGACTCAGGACTGCAAGTCCAATTGATTTTTCACGAAGAGTGAATTTTTTACCTGTAATTCTGCGTGCCTCTAGCACAAAGTGTGAAACTGCATTTCGTTGTTTCTTAGGATTAGGTTGCCTTTCAGAGTAGTCTATGAAACCCTTCTGAGAAGAACCAGATTCTTCCCTGTTCAGGTTCAATGTGTGACCCATCCATAAAGTCAGGTCATGGTTGCATACGTCCCAGTGATTTAGAGAGCCACACTGGTTCTTATCCACGCTCAGTTCAACAGCACTTATCATGTAAGTGCTGTCCAATATGAGTCAGGGCATCAGGATAATTAATATTCCTACTTTTCATAATACAGCAATTTGGAAGCAGAAGGCAAAGTGGCACATAAAAGGTGATAAAAATAAATTTCTGCATCTGCTGGCACTGCAACCTCAAATCTTCTAATCTTCCAGGCTGAAACCTGCAATTTCTTCTCATTCAAATTTCCCAGCGAAGTCACTGGGCTTATTTTAGCTCTTCAACAACTCCACTGACTTCGTCATTATAGATGCTCATATGCAAACAGAAATCAGAGCTACTAGTTCTGGTTGGCATGAAGGCCGTGTGCATGGCGCCAGTGGTTTAAGGGAGTAAGAATAAGGGTCCGTAACATTCACATCTATACTCAAATCTTTTTACAAAGGAAGGAGAAATGGGAAGGACTAGACATGAATAAGAATCAGCACCATTCTGATCTCAGTATGGCAAGTTTGGGGATTTTGTTCATATAGCTCCTAGTATAAATGTTATCTTCGGTTTCAGTTTTGCAGCATTTGACTTAAAGTTCCTGTGGGTTTCTCTGTGACCTTGTTATCTCCAGGTTCTCTATATTAAATTTGCAGAACCGCTGTTCCCAAGTTTCTCTAAATATTACTGATTTTGGCTCTATTCTGATTTCAGCCATTCTCTTACCTGCGTTTGGTTCTACTTTTGCATTATCAGCAAATTTCATTCCTCTGCTTCATACATAATCTGTTTTCCAGTTACTAACGTATAAAGTGTGCATATATCCGGGGAGGGGGGGAGGGATGTGTGTCCTGATCACCCCTGTGTCATTGATCTGTCAGCTCTGTGACTCTCATATTGCTTCTATGCCAGGTACCTTTCTCACATCAAACTAAGAGAATTTAAGAGTGAAAGTTGAAATTTTTCCTTTTAAAAGGCTCACTTCCTCCTTAAATAAGGTGTGTGTTTGTGTAATACTTTTTTGCGTCAGGCAGAGATCACGTGGACATTAGTTCACTTGCATAGCATTCTTGTAAATAAAATGTTATCTTCACATATAGAAAAAGCTGAGGAGAAGCTACGACTTTCTAGGATAATGGTACAAATCTTTGTACATCTAGGATTTGAACTCTGCTGCTTGAATTTTCATTCAGATCACATTGCTTCCTTAATTATAACACCAGCTAATCATAGATATCCAGTATATCAGCCCAGCAGGACTAAATTAAAGAAAGAACAGTAAATTACTGTAGTTTCCGGAAGTATCTACCTTCAATATATTAGGTTCATGGAAGGCTTTTGAGATGCATTTGTTTTCACTAAGATTGTATTTTTAGGAGCTGTATAACGTTACCTTATGGTAATGAGAATCATAATTAGCATCTTTTTTTAATTAAATCACACAAATATACTTCATGGAGGCAGCTATGGCACTTTTTCTAGGGATGCCAAGTAAAACATCCCTTGGTGCCACTTAGGAAAACCTCACAAGTAGCATAAGGTGTTGCTTAGGGACTAGGTACAGCCTGTTAGGGGTTGAGTCATAATTTTTTTTCTTGGGTAAAGTGATGTAAATTGGGATAACTGTTTGAAGTAAGTGAATTTGCAGTGGCATTAAACTGTTCTAAAAAACAAGTCAGATTTACTTCATATTTGAAGTTTGGTTGTAAGATTTCCTGAGTGAATTCCTAGCTCCTTGCAGACAATGGCAAAACTTCCCCTGCCTTCAAATGCGGTATCATCTCACCTTGTATCTATTTACATGAGATTATCCAGAATGTTTTCAGTCATTATTCATCATCACTAAATCATTCTTATAATGCCAGTGGGATCAATTTACTGACCATTTTCAGGGGATTGTAGTTTGTCAATCTGTGATATTTTTTAATGTCATAAAACAATCCTCATTATAGATTTTCCTCTGTTCCCTATCTAAAAGAATATTACTATCTGCTATTTCTTTGAGCACACTTAAACCTCTATATCCAGGTTAAGTCTTTGATCATTTGGATAGCAGAATAAGTTTTTGACAGCTTTTTTCCTTCAAGGCCATATTCTTTCTTTGTGTGTGCTATCACATATGTTCAGGAAAACTTCTGTTGCCTGTTGAGTAGAAAGGAGATACTTTTTTTTTTTTAAAAAAAAACCTTAAGCGTACCTCCATTTACTTGATATTATGCTATTCAACATCCAGGATTTATTGTTCAGCTTTCTGCTTGTTTTTTATTATATAATAGAAAATAGGTGTTTTCTATGATAAACCAAGGGTCCTCAGAAGGAGAATGGATGAGCATTTTAAGAATGAAGGACCTAAGGACCTACCACCTATCCAGGCAGCTTAACAAGCTTATTTTTAACATGAACAGAAATGTAATATCAAATGCTGAAAGAAGGGAGCAATGCATAGGACAGAAATTAAGGTATTTCAAAAGAAATAGAGGCAGCAAAAAGCAGAAACAGACTGTGGAGTCTCTTAGCAAATTCTTCGCTGTGTGTACCAATGCAATCTTTAGTTGGTAGAGAAAGTTACTCTGCTGCTCGCTCTTTTTTTTTAATTAGCTATTTTTATAATAAAGTATTGTCAATATTCTTTTTAACGTTGTGATTTGCAAATACAGAAAAGTCCTTAATAAAGGAGAGATCAAAACCATAGCTAAAGACTTCCCATCCTGATAACTGATCATAAAAGTTCACTGCGAAATATATGTTGTTTAAAGAATCATGACATGTATGGAGGAAAACTAGCTTTACTTTTCCTTTGTTGAATCACCGCTGCCGTTTTGCTTGAGTCTTAAGGTGACCACATCAGCTCGAGCTCTGTGATGCCATGATATGTTAAATGAAAAGAAAAAATTGCAGGTTTGACTGACAATGCATTTTTTCTCATAATTTTTCCTAGAAAGTAAGTCTTCAGTACCTATTACATTCAGCCGCTGAAGAGAAATGTACAAGAATCAGATTCCAGCTACAGAAGTCTATAGGACTGACATAAAAAACTTACAGAAATTATTTTATTCTGTGATATTTTAGGAATATCTACCTGTTCCCACTGCCGTAGGTTGGGTTTTTTTCCTATGGCTGTACCATTTGTGCAAACACTTTGTAAACAGGGAAATAGCAACATTCATCAAATAAATTATTCACAAAGGAATTATGCACTCAGTTCAAGTATTTCCTTTAAAACTAAAAGTTGTCAACTTGTATGTCTTGTTGTTATAAGAATCAAAACAGTCTTTTATTTAAAAGAGCTCTTTATGACAAAATAGACAAAAGGAAAACAATGCATATGACAGAGCTGCGGAGTACGGTGTTTGTCAACTGGTTCGGGATATCAACTTTTAAAAAAGCAGGGCAATACACAAAAGTACACCATTAGAGTATCCAAATTCTAACGTCCTTTTCATGCCTATTGAGAATATGTAGTCATAACATTTTCAGAAGTGGCTAAATCAATTAGAAATGTATGATTCTTTGAGAAGTGAGCTCCTTAAATAGCTTTGGTGCATTTGAAAATGGTGTTCTCATAGGCTAGGTAACAATCCTGCAATGGAAAGAAATAACCAACATGTCTTTCTGATAAAGGTTTTTTCTATCTGTAATTCCATAATCTATAGAAAAAGAAGCCTATTGTTCACTTAAGGCTTGATCCAAACTCCCTTGAAGTCAGTGAGATTTTTTGCATGGACTTCAACAGAGTTCAGATCAAAGAATTAATTTTACTTAAAAGCTCTTTACAAAATGTGTTTACTTTTCAAAATTACCTTATTTTCAAAAATCTTTTGAATGACTTACTGTAAATGTTATTTTTACCAGTATTCCCAAACTCATTTGTAGGGTGACTGCCTGTCTGAGGCTACTTTGGAACTTGGAAGCAAAGTCAAATATTCTTACTTTCCCTATAAACAGGTAGTGATTACTGGTAAAAAGTTTATTTAATTAAGCCTTTAATTTGTGTCTTTCCTTACAATTAGCCTATCTTTCTTCTTAACTTGTTTAGAGCTTTTAGGACACAATCATGAGCCACACTTGGACTTGTCCAAAAAGAATTATTGCCTGAAAATCAAAATATGAGGGGAAAAGCACATCAGAGGCACATCGCAAATTACTTATAGGTACCTTCATACTTTCTGTCCTAGAGGCAGATAAAACTAGACTTTCTCCTGCATGGACTTTTTGACCTGTTTTTGGCTAATAGCAAGTCCTTAGCTGTTACTGGCTCATGGAGGGGAAAATACTGAAGTAATTTACTGGGTTGTCATTTCGCTTGAGGGTTACTTCAGTGTAGTCACTCAATAACCTGTTTTGTTTGTTCCCTCTAGCATATTCTGAAGCATTTTCCCCTTTTCCACTATTACTTGCACATCAGATTTTTATGTGCAGTGGAATATTGGAGCAAGCTACAGTCTATGAAGATATGCTTTGCAGTATATGGTGAATAATTTATTAGTATAGGTCATGAATACTCGTACAAACATCAAAGAAAGTGGTAAATACATTGTAAAAGTAGGGGAAATGTATGTGTCTTAATGCTGAAGATGTATGTTGACATAGTGTTTCACTAAATTTATTGGCTTAGCAGTCATGCATATGTTAAATGACAAAAATCTTAAATTTTAAAAACAAAGATCTAGAAAATCTAAGCAATAAGATGTTTAATAAAAATGACACATTAAGAGGTAAATAGTCCTTTTATTTTAATGGCTTGTAAGATGAAAATATAATAAAGTGAGAGTATTTTTATGATTTGAGTTCTTCAAAAGTGTAGTAAATTTGATTATGGAATTATGACTCCTTGATTACGGAATTTTTGATCAGTCTATTACCTTGAAAATAATAAGCTTAGCTATTGTAACATGATCACACTCCTCAAAATGATAAAGCTCAATTCCAGTCCTTTCTTGAGGAATATTAGGCATCACACCTACTACAGTGACACACGTTTCATTTCTCTCATTTTCTACCACGCTAATGGATGGGCTTCTCATGTTTAAACTTGTTTGCTAATGGTACGTGGTGAGATAGAGCCTTTCAGTGGAGGGGAAACATTAGGTTTTATTAGTCCTGCTGAGTTACAACATCTCAGATGCTGAGGGTAACCCAAGAGCAAGATAATGAATAGCAAATGGTAGAAACAGCCAATGGCATGTGTACATCATTTCATTTTGGTGGCTGATTCAAGCTCCACTGCTGCAGTTATCTACAGTCTTTTTCCCTTTTTTTTTTTAATTTTCTGGTTTGTAAATTCTTATTGTCAAATAGTCAACAGATGTATTTCTACAACCTCTGAACTATTTGTGTTCACATATGCCTTTATTAAATAGCCAACCACCTCAAAAATTCGGGTCAAACAGAATTCCAAAGAATCTGTTTCTGCTTTTATGGAAAGAAAAGTCCTATCAAGTTTGGAATTTTAAGCCGTCTTACTCAATAGTTTTGCTGTGCAGACATTTTAATCTTGTATTTCTTTAATCTTTACTGTAGTATAGCTCAGTCATCCTGATAACCTTATCTTCCATCACAATGGGCCTATGGAATGTATCACTGAGATAAAAATTAGCTGCTTCAGTAAGTTAAGACAACTCTTCTCTGATATATTTCTATTGAGATGCAATTGACAGTGAAAGAGTAATGCATGTATGGAAAAAACTGATGGGATATGCTTTTTCTTTTGCAGTTGGACCCCTCACTTTCTTGATTTTTGTATAAATATATTAGCTTATAATTAACCTGGCACACAGATCTGAAATAAATTGTTTGTAAGTAGAATAACTAGCCTAATGTTTTTTTCTGTACAGATCAATAAGTAATTGTTTTGGAGTACATTCCAGGTGTCCAAACACCCAATCCCCCCCCCTTTATTTTCCTACTTGTGGGATAATTCCTATCTACATTAGTTCTATTTCTTTTTATTTAGGTTACTGCCCAGCTGTAGCATTTGTGGAGGTCTAGGTTTCTGGGAGTTTCTTTATTACGAATTTCTACAAAACTAATATTAGTAAAAACAAATATATGTGCACACTACAAGTCACTTCTAAATTACCACTAGGAAAGCAAGTGTATATATATTACAAGAGTAAAGCAAATGTATGTATATTTTAAGCTATTATGGAACTCCAGCTAGTGAAGCACGTATAATTTTAAGCTATTATGGAACTCCAGCTAGTGAAGCACATATATACTTATGAATGGTTACCTGTGCATGTACCTATAAATATATAATGTGAGGTGTTAGCAGTAACTACTCCCAGGAGTGGGACTAATCAATGATGGAAAAAGCCCCACTTGAAAGGGCGGATTTGGCCAGGGTCGGATGTGTGTGGAGAGCTCCTGCCAAGATGCTCTGGCAGAGAAGCTCGTTTTTGGCAGGTAGCTATTTATTATTATAGGTTACTATTTATGCCTTTTTGGAAAGGTACCTAAGTGGGCAGTTAGGACATCAGTTCCTGGAGTAGTTGTTGCTGGCTCCTGTTTTCACAGAAAGTCAGTTCATTATCACCGTTTCTTTGTCCTGCACCCAACAAGGTTTCTTTGCCCTGCCAACTACTCCTCATCAACAAAGGGAGCTTACGAGGGATGTCTCGGCACTCCAGCTAAGGAGATACCCTTCTCTGTCAGTATGTTTACCGAGTTGCCTTTGTGGCGGCTTCATCACCAGCCAAACTCAATGAGAACAGTAGACATTTAGAAGATGACACCCTGTGATCAGTCAACTTCCATAGGAGCTTTGCTTGAGAAAGGTCATAAAGTTGATTAAAAATTAGATTAACTAATTCAATTAAATTGTCAAGATTTAATTTTTTTTTATCCCACGGTTCTAGGCATTGATTGATTATATTGTTTGAAGGCTTGAAATTATCAGTCCTGCCTTAAATTTCTTTGTGAAGTGCCTGGCCCAGGAAGATAAGATGGAGACACAATGTGGCCTGGTCCTATAGCTGATGTAGTATCAAATACTCCAGACATTTCAGCTGTGCGATTATGTTTGAATTACGGCCATGATGCTTCCATGTTAGTTGAACAACTTTGACACTACTTAGGAAGTTTAAGATGAAGCCTTTTTAAAGTAGATTAAAAATAATTTGTTGTGGAAATGAGTTTATTAATAGAATATATTTGGTCAAATATGTGATAGAACTTGGAGGAGAAGAGCACAAGTGTATGATAGTTTGGTGCTCCTGTATGGACAGAAGTTACACTAAGTGTAAGAAAGATGTTATTGATTCGACAGAAACATCACAGTGCTTCAGGGGTCTGGCCCAAGCCCCTGCCCTGGATCAATGCCACTGGGCACACAGCTTAAAAAAAAAAAAAGAAGGAAAAAAAGAGGAGAATTGACTGCCTGAGGGCAGAGTGGCCACTAAAGCAGAGGTGAGGTAAAGAGTTAATAGCAGGTCACGAAGCGTGTTAGCAGGCACAGTAACTGTAAGTAAAGACCAAATGAGCCACTCATGATCTATTGCCCATGCAACTAATTTGTTTTTCCAGAGGCAGAGCGGAGGAGATTTGCAGCCTGTGTAAAGCTGTGTCTCTTGTCAGGATGAGGCATGGAGCATGCTTTGCTCTACTATCTTTAGTGACAGAACAATGTTTTAAAACCACTGGCAGCTTTTTTAAATGCGAAATGGTGAGCTAGATAAAGCTCCAAAAGGAGATGATATCTGTTAGGTGTGTAGTAAAAAGAGGATAGGATAATAGGAATTAATGAGTCCTAGCAGGCATCCTTCTCTGTTTGCCGGAGCCAAATCAAGGCTGGCACTGATGGAGTCATTCCATGACAAAATGGAGCTGTGGGATTTCATGAATGAGGAATTATTTCTCCATCAAATGTACTTTTCACTCTGAAATAGGCAAAACTAAGAAGCATGATATGTTTTGTTTGCTGTACTCTGTAACTTCGCAGTTCCTCAGTAGCTCTTCTGCCTTCAGTTCAACTAAGCAATTAAACCTAGTTTTGACACAGCAAAGTCCTTAAGAATCAGAACCTCGGTATGCAATTTCTGTCTACAAATTAGTGCTATTTAATGAATTCTCTTTGAGACTTAGGGGTTTTTTGCTTATCAGCTTTGGATCCCTCTGTTCTGAAAGGACTTCTTTTGGGTTTTGCAGTTGGATATATCCGTACCTCCAAGAATGCTAGAGAATTTTAAAATGTGGCTGAAAGAAAAGTATGAAGCTTGCATCTACTCTTTTTTAAAAGGAAGGAAGGAAGAGACTGTCAAAAAAGATTCTGACACAAATTCTGTTTTGACAAAATCCTAAATAGTTTGATCGGTACAGAGACATTTCTGCAACAAAATGGTTAATTAAAAAGAAAAATTTCTTCAGGAAAAATACCTTTGGAAATTAGTTTTATCCCACTTCTGTTTGCTTTTGCTTCAGTGTCGAGAAAAGAGATGGTATTTCATTATGCTGTCTCTGTTACTTCTAGGTGTTTTATTTTATGTTTCTTCTTTATGCTTTCTACCCTGCTGTTTTCCCCCATCTTAGATTTTTGGAATGTAGCATTTTTTCTGTCAGGAGAATTGTTTCTTGATAGCAGAAGCTGACATTCATATAGCTCTGCTGTACCATTTGTGTCTTATAACACAACTCCTGGCTTTTCTTTTTACGTGTTTAATTTGTACATAGCTAGGAATAACTGTCTTTGAAATTTTGTAAATACCAGAAGTTAATTTGACTGAAGTATCATTATCCTGTACAGGGAATTCATATTTTCATAGTTAGTTTGTCTGTTCCTTGTGCTCTGGGGAGAAAGCACTAAACCCCAGTAAAGGTAATTGCTAGGTAGAAGGTATGAATTTCTGTGCTTCAAAATCCAGCTTCATCATATACATTAATGCCTGAAAGTATCCACTTGAAACAGAAAGATGTGTATCTGGCACCCTAACCTCACTTGTCATCCTAAGAAACAAAACTGAGTAGGATTCATTGAGAGTAGTAGAGAAAATGTTCTTTTATTTTGTTCTGGGGGCATACTGGTGTCATACATTATGAAAGGATGCTAGTGATAAAAAAGTTGATAGTATTCCAAATTCATTTCTGAAACTGTCCCTTCAAACACATTGCTAGAATACGAATACATACAACTTGAATATATAAATTATTCCTTCATCTAAGATTGTTTTCCTTTTTCTTTTTTCTTTTTTGACTTACTCTAATGCATCATCCCTAATTAAAAGGTACAAAACTGTTCTTTTTTAAGTTGTGCACAAAAAATATACAGAAACATCAGTAGTGAAATGTTCGATTTTTATGGACTTCTCTGTGGGGTGCGTTTCCTCATCTGATCACAAAAGCATTCACAGATGCAAGATGTAACTGTTATATATAAACCCGCTACTAATGGATCTTAAATTTTTCTATAGCACCCATTGCCACTACATGTAGGTCCTGAATCCAAGCTTCCTAAGAACACCATATTGAGTTTGATGGCTGCTAAGTTCCTGATGGGAGACATTTAATGGCATTCATATCATACCTACTTTACTACATAAAAATGTTTAATTATATAGAAATACTGCTTTTGGTTGTTCTGATCTGAATGATGCACATCTGTGGAGGCAGATGATACTTGGGAAAGTAAAGCTGGCACACAACGGGGCCAACTTACTGTAGGAAGAAAAGAGCCTCTCTTATCCAGTTCTACAGAGTAGGTTAAACACTTCTGTCTCTGTTGTTAGGAACTTTCAGCTTACCTGAGAGCCCAGGGTTAGAAGAAATATTATTTACAAAGCTTTTTTTTTTTTTCCTATTAATAAAAATACTCCTGAGCTTTAGACCATCTTATGTACATAAATGACATTAAAAGAAAAATTGAACAAAATGTATCATCTGTTAGAGGTAAAAGAAAATCTGATTGAAGTGTATGAGGGATATTGCAAGTGGCATACAATGGAAAAGAAATCATGTGGGTGTAGAGTTGTCCTTTTAGTTTTATGCATATTTGGCATGGACTTTTAGTTTTGGGTTTTGTTTTTTTTTTTCAATGTGATCTATATAGTTCTTTATGAAGGCTTTTTTTTCCTTTATGGGTGACTCAGACACACTGAAGTGCTCAATTCTGATCACTGCATTATTAGCAAGTGCACCTAATTTCAAGAAATTGTTTGTGGTCTCATATTTTATCATTCATGGTTTTTAGAGGCTTTAGGTATCCTTCCAAACCACAGAGGTTTCATAGTACCAAACTATAGCAATGTTGATGTTAGCAATACTCCCTTGTCTTTTCACAGTTAGTCCAGCTTAGAGGTGGACTCTTAGTGCCTTGAAAGTTTTGTAAGAATCTTCATTTTCTTTAAATTCAAAATGTATCTTTAGCCCATTAAAGGTATCAGATTGAGAACTTCTAGAGGCAAGAGCTCTGCTTCCTATTGAGATATATATACATATATATATATCTGCGTTTATTGGCAGCACATCCTAAATCCTGCTTTACATTTCTGTGTTTTTTTTCTTTGCATTATGTGGCAGCTAACTGAGTATCTGTTACTAGGGAGTGTGTGGACTCTGTGTGGAGAGTTAGCAATCTGCAATCAATATTCATTCAGGATTATGGTGGGTGGGAGTGTTGATCTGCTGGAGG